>NC_090323.1:254303364-254606376 GCF_040869045.1 Eurosta solidaginis | reverse complement strand
GTTATTTCAGTTTTGTTTAATGTAGTAATGGATCTTATTTTGCATAGTTTTTGCTTTTTAATTTTTCCTATTCGTTTTTCTATATCTCAATTCTGTTGTTGTTGTTGTTGTTGTTGTAGCAATGCTCGCCCCACTTAATAGCCGCGACCGATCACAAATTGTCATCAATATCCTCTAACGGGAGTCCAAAGAAACTTGCCGTTTCAACAGGGGTGGACCATAAGGAAAGGGGTGTTAGAGGCGTTGGTTCCACATTACAATTAAAGAGATGGTTGGTGTCATGTGGGAACACATTGCAAGCGGGGCATACATTTTGTATGTCGGGATTGATTCTGGATAGGTAAGAGTTTAACCTGTTACAGTATCCAGAACGAAGTTGAGCAAGAGTGACACGCGTTTCCCTGGGGAGTATGCGTTCCTCTTCTGCAAGTTCTGGATATTTTTCTTCAAGTACTGGATTCACCGGGCAATTCCCGACATAAAGGTCCGACGCCTGTCTATGGAGTTCACCAAGGACCTGCTTGTGCTTTTTCGCTTCATACGGCTGGGTTCTCAGGTGCCGTATTTCCTCAAAATGCTTACGGAGATGACTCCTTAGGCCCGTAGGCGGTGCTGGTTCGTCAATCAGATGTCTGTTGGGATGCCCAGGTTTCTGGGTATTCAACAGAAACTGTTTGGTCAGCATCTCGTTTCTCTCCCTGATGGGGAGTATTCTCGCCTCATTATGCAGATGGTGTTCTGGGGACATAAGAAGACAGCCCGTGGCGATTCTGAGAGCAGTATTTTGGCAGGCCTGTAGTTTCTTCCAGTGGGTGGTTTTTAGGCTTGGCGACCATATGGGTGACGCGTAGCACGTAATCGGCTGGCTAATTGCTTTGTATGTGGTCAAGAGCGTTTCTTTATCTTTTCCCCAGGTACTGCCAGCAAGGGATTTGAGGATTTTATTACGGCTCTGAATTCTTGGAACAATTGCGGTTGCGTGCGCACCAAAATGTAGATCCTGATCAAACGTCACACCCAAGATTTTGGGGTGTAGGACAGTCGGTAGCGTAGTGCCATCGACGTGGATGTTCAATATGGTCGACATTTGGGGCGTCCATGTTGTAAATAAGGTCGCGGAAGATTTAGTCGGTGACAATGCCAGGTTTCGCGAGGCGAAAAAACTGGAGAGATCAATTCTATTTTATTATGGTTTTAGTTTTAAATTCTTAATTTAATTTCTTAAAATGTTTATATATATTTGTTAATTAATTGAATTTTTGGTTTGTTATTTAAGTTGTACTGAATTGTTTTTCTCTTTTTATAAATCAATAATTTCTTGTTTGCTATTTAAGATTGTTTTTTTTTTTTTTTGGTTTTCTTAATTTTTATTTGTTTTTGGATTTTTGTTTTTATAAAGCGTTTTTGTTGCTTATTTTATTTTTATTATTTTCGTATCTTAATACGAAAAAGTTTATAATTTTTTGTTTGTATTTCGTTTGTGTTTATAATTTTTGGTTTTTATTCTTTTTTTCTTTTTGAAAGTTTTTTAATTCTTTTTTTTTACCTTTCAATTGGTTTTTTTTTTTTTTTTTTTGAATTTATTATTTCCTTTAGTAGTTTTGCTTTATATTTTTTCTCTGGTTATATATTTTTGGGTCATACTTATTTTTTTTTTTATATTTTATATATCTTTTTAATTTAGTTTTTAGGGGTTTTGTTTTTAATTTAATTTTTTATGTTTTTTATGTTTATTTATCTATCTTATTTTCATACATACATATACTATTTTACTATTTATATTTATATTTTTATAATTTTTTATTGTGCTCAGTTTTATTTCTTTTAAGTCCCATCTATTTTTCAATTTTTATATTTTCAAAAATGTGTTTTAATCTATTTTTTTTATTTTTTTCTTCATATTCATTTTATATTTTTATCACTTAAAAGTCTTGTTTGTGTGTTTATAGGTGCTGATTTCTTTTGGAAATTTCTTCGTTATTATAATTTTTTTTTGTTTTTCTGCTTTTATCAGATAATTCTAAGACGAGCTCAAATATTTCCTAAAATAAAAATTGTCATTTACAGTGTTAACTTGTTTTAAAAAAATTGAGAAGCTGGTCACTTTTTCATAGTCACTGCTGTAAACATGAATTTAATTTTTAATTAATTTTACATAACAAGCTGCATATTACTCCATGTATAGTTTTTAAATATTGTTGCATTTATCTCCACAGAAAATGCACTTGGCCTTTGTCACATACTCTCACGTCCATGTCCGAAGCCACAGCCCCAAATGTGGGATTTGGGACCAGAATTGCGTGACAAGTATGAGATACCACGCTCTGAAATCCAATTGATACGCAAACTGGGACGTGGCAACTTTGGTGAAGTGTACTATGGTAAATGGCGCAATAATATTGATGTTGCTGTGAAAACACTACGTGAAGGCACCATGTCAACACAGGCATTCTTACAAGAGGCAGCTATAATGAAGAAATTTCGACACAATCGTTTGGTCGCTTTATATGCCGTTTGTTCACAGGTAAGCTATGTTGTTAATTGTTTTTGTTGCTTACCTTTAATGCGCTTGTCCTTTTGCAGGAGGAACCCATTTATATTGTGCAAGAATACATGTCCAAAGGTAGCTTGCTGGACTTTCTGCGTGAGGGCGATGGACGCTATTTACATTTTGAAGATCTTATTTATGTGGCTACACAAGTGGCATCTGGCATGGAATATCTGGAATCGAAACTATTAATACATCGTGATTTAGCTGCACGAAATGTACTAATCGGCGAGAATAATGTTGCTAAAATTTGTGATTTTGGTTTAGCGCGCGTTATTGCCGATGATGAATACTGCCCTAAACAAGGTTCACGTTTCCCTGTGAAATGGACTGCACCCGAAGCGATAATTTATGGCAAATTTTCAATAAAATCAGATGTATGGTCTTATGGTATTTTACTAATGGAATTATTCACCTACGGGCAAGTGCCATATCCGGGCATGCATAGTCGAGAAGTTATCGAGAATATCGAAAGAGGCTTTCGCATGCCAAAGCCAACTAATCACTATTTCCCTGATAATATTTATCATTTACTATTACAATGTTGGGATGCGGTGCCGGAAAAACGACCAACATTTGAATTTTTAAATCATTATTTTGAATCGTTTACTGTGACGTCAGAGGTGCCCTATCGGGAAGTGCAGGATTAAGCGGAAAGTTAGTTAGTTTAGTGCGTTGCGGCATGAATTAACGGCCAGTGCGTTATACATACATACATAAACAGTAATAAGCAAATACAAAAAAATATTATATAATAATAAAACAGTAATAATTAACTAGATTTAATCTTAAGCCTTTTTAATTGAATTGAGAAGTGAGAATAATAAAAACTTTTTGGATTAAAAAATAATACAATTATTAGCAGCGTAAACGAAAAGCAACATAAATTTATTAAAGCGCTGACAATTGTCAATATGATATACCAATTGAGACAACTTTTACATTAAAAAAAGCAAAAAAAATAAAAAATTTTAAAAACCAAAATACTGCTACATACTAAAAGCTATTCTACATTATATACTTTACATATAGTATGAGTATACAATATATAATATATACATTTATAATAGTAGTATATGAGCATAAAAAAAGTTGAAAAATTTTAGACTTGATAAGCGAAATCTTTTATAATTTATACATAGTAATATTTATGTAATTTTTAAGCTTATGGCAAATGAATTGTGCGATGTGGATAAAGCATTTAACATACAAACAAAAATATGTAAGTCAGTCAATAACAAGATAAACATTTTTTTTTTTTGTTTTAAATTTGCAAAAAAAATTACATTGAAATATTTTTTTTTTGTTAGAAAACTGTTTTATAAAAGTCAGAATCATACTTTTTCAAATCGACCAGCTTGGTTAATGCACCATTAATATTTTGAAGCAAGTTTTTGTGTATTTCTTCTTTCAATATGACACAAATAGGTATGTTCGAAAAAAATGGATTCAAATGTGAGCACGTCAGTTAGGGTTAAACATGTATTTATATAAACTTTGACGCCGTGAATTCGAATTCGTAATCAGAATGGTCATTTTAAACTGAATCGTATTTAATTTTCTTCATTGCTTGAGGTTAGAGCTGAATCACCACCTGTTGGACATATTTCGATGGCGGCTTCGGATACAGCACGTCAAAATACTCGTAAATATATGCGTCCCGTTACAAGATCCTCTTACTTTTTTGTAGCTGTGTTCGAATAGAAAGGCCTGCGCATCTCTTTCTTCTTTGTTTACGAATTGGTGCTATCGATAAACTAAACTGTTATCATAAACTGCTATCATATTACATGCTCTTTTATGTAATATGATAGCTTTCGATGTAGCCAATTAAGAACCTGATAAGATATTTTTAAAAATCGCATTAAAGCAACTTATTAAATCAGATGTTTTTTATTCGAAAATTTGGTTTTGGAAATACTAATGTGTTTTTTTTAACAAATCGGCTCACATTTCTGAACTTTGGTAGGAAAACTTGTCCAAAAAAGCGCCTTTGCCCTCCTTTGCCTAAGTTTTCTTCGATTATCTCAAATATATATTTCAAAAACTTTAGATTTCGTTTTAAACCCGTGTCATCAATTCGAGATTAAAGAGACTTTGGGGTAGCTAATAACGAATCTGGCAAGAATTTGAAAAAAGACATCAGCATCGGTTTCGAAATTTAGAAATTAGTTTTCGAAAACCCTTTAATGAATTGTGTAGGAGCGATACAAACCAATTTTTAAAAACGTTTTCGAAAAAATTCTGAAAATTCAACAATATGACAATTTTTTGGGTGCTTCAGATCCTGCTGCAAAAAAAAAAAAAAATTTATTAACTTATCTACAGTTTGTATTGAAAATTTAAAATAAAAAAAAAATTTCCGAAAATTAATGTAAATTTTAGTTAATTAAACATATACATTGTGAGACTAAAACTACACGCAAACTTATAAAAATTATCAAAATCAAATAAAAATTTGAAAATGTTCATATATGTATATTTTTTGAAAATTTTTGGAGTTAAGTTTTTTTCGAAAACGTTTTCAAATTTGGTTTGCATACGGGCATATTGTTTTTATCGCTTTTTCTTCTCGCTTATAAGAAAAAAAAAAAAAACAATGAAAAAACAAAATTAATGTTGCTTAATTTGCTGTTGCTTTTCAACTGAAACTTTTCTCTAACCGAGCAGAAAAAAACGGACATTGTTTTCGTTATAGAACATAAGAGGCATTTTAAGTAAAACGATATATAAAATATATTAAATTAAATGTTTTGTTGATCAGTAATTAAGTCCAGTAAAATTAATTTGCGAATGAGTCGATTTTCTGGTCGGCTTTTCACTCGGGGTTTCAATTTACTTTTAATAAACAGATCAACTTCATTTTTTACTCCGATTCCATACAGCCAGTCCCGAATTCGGTATCAGAAATATTCATCAATCGGCAAATCCGACATGGAAACGGAATCGAAGCTCCATAACATCCCGAGCATATCTTCGATTTATTTAGATCTCAATAAGTAGAAGAAGAATATGATACATAAGCAGTGACGGGTTCGAATGTCGCGATTCTTAACTTTCAAATTCTCCATATAAGCTTCCAGAAGTCCCAGATTTTCGGTATATTGAAAATTTTACTTGAAAAACTAAGTAATGGGGATATTTTTTGTGATTTTTTTCATCTTATAACTTACTCTCTCGAATTGATCTTCTTTTATTGGTTAGAATTTATAAGCTTACATTAAAACTGTTATACTGCAATTAGAATAAATTTAATGTTTTAATATAAGATATGTATCATCGAGTTTAAGAAATAGTTAAAAACGAACTTATGTAAGAAGTGTAGTGCATTTATACAGGTAGTTATCTTTTTTTTAGTATATCACTTATATAAACCCTATTTATACTAAACATATTCGAAGAATAAAAATAAGTATTTTTTTTTTTTTGGTTTTAAAAACTACACAGTGGAAATAATAGGAAGTCTGGAGCAATAAGAATTCTTAAAACCACGACATCACTACTTTCGAACGCCTAAATGCCAATAATTAATTCTTTCAGCTTCATTGTTTTGTATTTATAAAAATATTAACAATTTCGAACTTACCTTTACTTTTATTTTAATTATTAGCATATCATTACGTACTTATTAAGAATTCATGAGAGTTGCATTTTCTTATTGTTTTTTTTTTTTAATTTTTTTTATTCGGAATTTTAAAAATATATATTTGCAATTACATATCGATTGTTGAGTGTAATATAACCAATATATGAATGAAAATGATCTTTTTTTTCAAAATGCTCTGTTTCTAAATTCGATTGAAAAATGGCTTGTTTTAGTATTATATTCATACACGCTAAATCTTAGTTGAAAACTGATAGAATATATCGACTTTTGAGCGGGATATCACCCTATCTCGGCTGCCATTTCGAAAATGCCCCATCTCAGCAAAAACGCCCTGTCTGAATTTAGAAACAGGGTATTTTTGAGGGTGAAATTTCACTCAACAGTCGATATGTTAGGATAGAGCTTTTTCAAAACCGATTTTCATAAGAGGCACTTTCAAAATCTTTCTAAAGTTTCGAAATGGAATGATGCATCTTCCACTCAGTCAGTTATCCAAAATTCTTTTTACTAGAAATGCTTTTTATGTTTGATCAAACTTTGTATTATTTTTTTATTTTCGTTCTGCACTTTTAAATGTTTTAGGCTAATTTTTGATTTTAACAACCCAAGTTTCTGGTAGGCAGGGGTTATACTGAACTTGTTATATTATTTTTCAAAGCATCAAGAACATGCTTTAAGTTTACAGGTGAATATATTTTTTAAAGTTTTGTTGGTCGTTCTAAGTAAAATCGATCAATGGAGACAATCGAAATCATATGATTATCATAATTTGCTTAGGAAAAAATTTTAATTAGAATCAAATAGCAGAATTTCGAATATCCAAAAATCGTAAAACCCACTTATATTATAAATTTTGTTTACCTTCAAATACTCGAAAACGATCCTGAATGGAATTTAAAGGTAAAAATAATAATTTGAAAAAACAAAATCTATAATGCATTGCAAACAACAACTTTGTTAGCTAATTTCGAACATGTTTTCGAAAAAAATTCGAATAGTTTTAAAAGGTATTCACGAAAATTGCCACTTATATTTGAATTCTAGGTAACTTTCTGAGTTTGCATTTTTGAAAAATTGTTTCCAAAGATATGTACAGAATTTCTTTCAATAAAAGTGAACTTTAAAAATTTTTAAAACAACAACTTTGTTAGCTAATTTCGAACATGTTTTCGAAAAGAATTCGAATAGTTTTAAAAGGTATTCACGAAAATTGCCACTTATATTTGAATTCTAGGTAACTTTCTGAGTTTGCATTTTTGAAAATTTTTTTCGAAAGATATTTACAGAATTTCTTTCAATAAAAGTGAACTTTAAAAATTTTGGAATTTTTCGACGCTGTAAAAGTTGCCAGCTCTACTTTTCAATGGAATACTTCTGAGTCAAAACTGTTCGATTTAGTATTTGTGAGTTGTAAATTTTTCATTAATAACGAACAACTAGAGATCGAAAAAAGGCACTGAAATTGACTCAGTTCCGAAATCGGTTTGTCTCGGAAGCAAATTTGACCATTCTGTAAGTCGATTCGAAAGGAAATGCGACTCGAATGGAGTCAAATCACATTCGTTTTCTTTCAAATCCGAATGAAATTTTTTTTGAAGTTACACAGTGCAGCCCTAGTTATGGCGGAAAATCATTCCAGTACACCTTCAAGTTTGTTAAGTTTATATATATTTATGAAAGTTTTTAACACAATTCATAAAAAAATGGCATCCAAATCGTAATTATTTCAATAAATGTTCGTTTTGACAGAGAATGATCCAGACTACATTATATTATTAAACTTTTTGATGAATAATTGAATTAAACCCCCCACAATCCTGCAAACAAATTCCACATACTAAAAACAATATATAAATATTTTTGATACCAGCAAATATGGCATAGATAAATATATTTATAAGTATAACACTGTAACTCGTTAGCATTCCAAAATTAAAATTTTTTTCTCTTCATAACATTTCTCTCATGCCAGTTAAACTCATTCGAAAAAGAAGACAACGATCTCTAACCTCTTTTATGAGTCCTACAAGGTTCCGTTGCTGATAAAACGTCACTCACTAAGGTTTCAGAATTACATAAGTGTACATAAAAACATACATACACATATTTTTAAATATAATTTTTGGCAGCTTTTCTCATTCACAACCGCATCTTTCAATGCTTCTTTATTTCATTTCATTTTTGTTTGGCTTTTCCTGCGTACGAGCTTTTTCATTAGAAGATCAATTTAGAAAATACAAAAAAAAAAAAAAAAAAAAAAATAAAACTCCATTTCAACTGTTTTATATAAATATGTACATCGTGTAATAGATATATGTATATGTTAAATTAGATATATATAAATAAATTTAAAAAATACATAATTATAAAAAATTTAAAAATGAAACCAAAGTTAATGTTTGTTTGAAAGAAAATTAATTTTTTAAAAAAAAAAAAATTAATAAAAAAATTATTTACAAATATAAAAGTAAATTTTTTATTTTTGTTTTTATTTTTCTAATCTTTTGTAACAATATTTCTATTTATACCTATAAGGCAAAAATGTATTACTTGAATTCTTGCATATATATAAAAACATATTACATACAAATTTACATAAATATGGTACATACGTATGAAACAATTAAACGAAAGTGAGAAATCATTGAAGAATAAAACGGTAGCATCACATTTTCACAATCATAGGCGCATATATATAGATATGAGTTTTAATCGCTTAGTGTAGTATAGGTATAATAGAAAGTAAAAAATTTGAAAGTTTTAGTTAAAAAAATCCTGACGTTGTTGTTGTAGCAGTGCTTCGCCCCATCCAATAGGCGCGATCAAAGCCTCAAACATTTCCTTAGTTAGTATATCGATGCTAGCTTTTGCTAATACAAGTAGCTCAGCCTATGAAAAAAAAATCCTAGTTAATTTTTGTTAGAACTTAATAAAATAGAAAAAATAAATTCTTGTCCATTATCAAAAACATATTGAAAAAATTGTAAAAAAATTCCAAACTTTTCAGTTTGAATTCAATTTTAGTTTATCAAAGTACAAGTTGCAGTTCTCTTATTATTCGCATTGATTTTTGATAATTTTACACTTTGTATGGAGGAAAATCTGAAACACCCTATAACTTGTATTTTATTATACTAAAATTGATTGGGCTACAAAACTGTATAATCAAAAAATTCAGAGAACTCCAAATAAAAAGTGCGAGATATTCCGAATAGTTTCTCGAATTTTCTAATCTTCTCGAAAACGTTTTTGAGATTGGTGTGCTTAATTTCAGTTTCAAAACTTTTGGAAGTATTTTCTTAAACTAACGAAAATGAAAAACGGAGAGTTTAATTCACGAAATTGGATTAAAATTGCTTCGGAAAAAGTTCGAAATTTTGCTAGTTTTTCGAAAATCGTTATGTCAGTTTCAAAAATTCTAATTTGGAAGCTTAGGCAACTTTTTAAGTTTGTAGCTTTTTTTTACTTCCAATTCGTTGCAGAGTAGCACAGCACAAGTTGGAAAAAATCTGGAAACTCGCACTGATTTTGGAAACTTTTTTTCCGAATTATATTTTAGATTTTGTTTTATACATATTATATATTTAAATGGCCTTCGGAAAATGGAAGTATCAAAAATCATTGTAAATTTTTACAGACTTTTTTTTAGCAATTTTCTAAAATTTTAAAAACTAATTGGGAAATTTGAATGAAGATATTATGAAACTTTTCGAAATTTCGAAATATTATATAAAACGATTTCGAACAAAATTTGTTTTTCGAGAATCATTTTGAAATTATTTTTTATAGTTTTCCTTCAACAATTTATTGAAGTTTTTCTTAAAAAAAAAAGTAGAAAATAACATAAAATTTGCCCATAATTGTTGCTGTTATCTTATCTACATAGATGACGCGAAAACAACATCGAAAAATTATTTCTATATTTCATTTTATTCTTTTATTTGTTTTGCTCATTTGAAAACACAAAAAAAAAACTTTAATGAATTGTATCGTGAAAACTATGAAAACAAATTTTAAAAGTATATATTTTAGCAAAAATTAGATAATACAAAATTTGTAAAAATTACGAAATTTTCCACTAGAACTAGAATTCTTTTCACTCCATGCAAAGTGCTAAGATTTCTTTATATGAGAAGAAAATTTACAACATTGGAAAAAATTGCCAAAAATCATTGCGACATTGAAAGATTTTTAAAAACCTCTCAACTTTTCGAATATTTTCGAAAATCTTTTTTGACATAATATTACTTTATATAATATAAAAAATTACTGATAAATTCAGCTAGTAATATATGATAACTTTTGCTGTTTTTGATTTTCGAAAGTGTTAATATTTTCTTCTAGGATGAATTTCAAATATTATTTCTTCTTATTCAAAAGCTGGCCTCATTTGTCCGGAAAGTTTATTATAAAGCTTTCTTTGTGCTTCCTTTATTTATATTTTGCTGTTTTTATCCATTTTACTTCATTATGGACAACACATTTTCATTTGTTTTGGACGAATAGCAGTAAATTTTATAATTTAGGCTTTAATAAATTCCAAATACAAATTTTCGTCATCTAAACTTTTTTAAGCATAGTTCGAAGAAAAACCCAAAAAAATAATTTATTGTTGAAACGCTTCAATGTAAGCTATATTGAAAAATTTGTAAAACCAGAACAATTTTCAAAAATCGTTCCTTTCTCAACTGAGGAAGAGTAAAATTATTATTTTTTTTTTTTTTTTGTTTCACCAATTTAAGACTTCCGGAAGGCTAAGAGAATGTTATAGATGCGAGCAGCCCTTGCCGAATAGAATCCGGTAAGCTCCGGTACAAGCACCTTCTGGTACTGTACCGGGCGCCTCGAGAACTATTTTGTTTGAATCCTCGAACCTTCGTGTCTTTGGAGTTTAGTTAACTTTCAATATACGCCCATACACAAGACCCGTAAGCCCAATGGGGTTCAGAGTTCAATTATGAAGTCACTTTTATGAAGGCTGGTATTGGTCTGCCAGTAACTCTTTTTTATAAATACACATACATGAAATTTTAGTTTAATATAAAATATAAAAGCAGACATATATTTAAACATAAAACTACATCAATAATTAAAACACAAATAAATGTCACATTGAAGAACCGTTGTATACATACTCGCATTCAAATCTAAAATTACTACCATACACAGTAGACTGGCCGAAGAAAATGAGAAACCTTTTTTCAACACTCGTGATATTTCAGTTTTTATTATGACCCTTAATCACTATCGTGCGAATTCGAAAAAACTTTACCCGATTTGTTTGGGCATTTTGAATCTGCTGCTGAAGTGCTAGAAACAATTTGTGCTTTTATGTTCGAATCGATTTTTAGTCGACTTCGCACAATATGTTTTTTGCTGTTCTAGTAGTTTGGTTTGAAATTTTTCAATTACCTTAAATTTTTTAATCAATAACTTTTCTTAGATCTAATTTTAAGTCACAATAGAAACTTAAAGTCATGCATGCGCCTTAAAGAAATGGTATTATGTTTTTCCTATGGCTAGTCTAATATACAAACATTCACACTCTCACAATATTAAAGCTATGTTTGCATTTTATTTACCTGCATTTATGCTAATAAATTATTTATGTGCTCGTATGTAAGAAAAATATAGCTCATTTAACAATTATTCATAGTCATAGTTATACAAATAATAATACAGTGGCAAACACGAAAATGGTTGCAAAAACTATGGACTTGTTTTTTATAACTATTTTCTTTTTTTTTGATTTACTGTCGCTAAAGTTAGAAAAAAATTAAAAAAATGTGTAGCAAAAACTGTGCATACCATTTTCAAACCCAGCTTTCGAAAAGATAAAAGATTTGAGTATTGTTTCGTAATTTGAGAAAAGTTTCGAAATTGAATATTCAAACCAATTACAAAATCCGTTTTCGAAAATTTTAGATATGTTTCGAAATGCGAGAAACGTTTGGAAATTTTAAAATTGTGGTCTTAGCTTTAAATCTTTCAAAAATTCAACCACCTTGATTTTTCAAAGTTTTTTCCAAGGGTGTCAAAATTCACATCCGACAAAAAAATTTTCGAAATTTAATGCGAATTTTGAGAGTCGTTCAACTTCTTCTTTGTTGGGCTAAAATTGATTGGACTACAAAACTGCATACTCCAAAACTTTAACTAAGAATTGTCAAATTTTTTTAGAAAATGTTGTTGAAATAGGCTTGTTTCGAAATTAACATCAATATTTTTTTTTTCGTTATACATATTCAGGCCAGTGCTAAACAAAAATTCCGTGCGAGTTTTTTCCCTTCTCCCATTCCTTGTATTCTAAATAAAAATTCCTTATGAGTTTTTTCACTTCTCCCTTTCCTCCTATTCTGAACAATGTTCGAAAAAGCGGAAACCGGTTATGGGGAAAAGTAGGTATTATGAATGTGAGTGTGAGGGAGATTTCTCTGCCATTACTTAGAGTTTTTTCACTTGTTAAATTAAAGGGAATGCATCAAAATAGTTAAAGTTCTTTTAAGAAAGAACACTTATTTGTACAAATTTGTGCTAAAATATGTACATTCTACCACAATATTCTTTATTTTAGTTCGAAAAGTATATCATAAGCAACGGAAGAGCTCTTGGTATATTTGATGCAACCATTCAGAAATTGCGCAAGGATTTTTTAAGAAGGCTTAAATAGATTTTGGCATATGGCGAATTCAATTCGACTTGGCCGCCAGAAAATTGCTTTGCTGAATGAATGCAGGCAACTCCGGCGGATTTGTGTTCTCCCGCCGTCTTCTTCTTCTTATGCTCCTCTGTTGATGTTGCTGTGGCACCAATTCATTGCTCATTTCAGGGAATACCACATGAAATGCAATACTATGCATTGTTTATACATATTTTATTTCTTAATTTCAAACAAATTCGCAACAATAATTAAACGTTTCTATTTTTTAAACGAAATAAGAAATCCGCAACGAAATTTCAATTGACAAAACAGCTGACTTCGAAAATTCGAAATTCCTGTTCCTCAATTATTGTTCTCCCTAGGAGAAAGAATTGGAGGAATTTTTCCGCGGGAATAAAAAAATACGCTAGAACAAAATTCCGAGGGAATATTTAGAATTGGGCTGATTATTTACATTTTTTTTCTCTAAAACTAACGAAATAAAATAAAAGAAAGTAACTGTTACAATTTTTCAACAATTTTTGCTGCTTTTTTTGTGTGCACAGCTGTACATAAATATATATATATATATATATATATACAATATATATTGTATTACATATAAAACGCCAGAAGAATTGCATTGCATCCATCCTCATTGTCGCATATGAATTGCATTATTGCCGATTACTTGACACACATACATACTCCATATAAACTCACATAAATAAATACATACACACACATAAACCTACCTTTATAATAATTAAGCCTTTATCATAATGTTCTGTTATAATTAGTGAAACCATATATACATATAAGTAAGGATAAAAAGCAAACAAATAGAAATGAAAATCATTAAAACGTGTTTAGGCTAACCGTAAATTATAAACTAAATATTAAATAAAACAAAAGAGAAAAAATGTTTAGTGTAGTTGGTAATTTTTTGTACATAAACAAATATTGAATTTAAACAGTAATAATAATTAAATAATAATATTATAATAACAAATAATAATTGAAAGTGAAGGAAGCGGAAAATTTACACAAAATTCGCCAAATAAGCGAAGGATATGAATCACAAATCATAGTTGACAGAAATTAGAATATGTGTAATAATAATGAAATAAATTATGATACAAAATTACAAAAAAGATGCGATTTGTTCTTTAATAAAAAAAAAATTTTTGGAATCTCGAGAGAGGCGTCGCAGATTTGGCAGAGATATAGCGTGTAATGAATTGTTGCCAAGTTATTTGATTTTAAGACAAGTTATCTCGTTGAGGCGACGCCGGATACTTGACTTTAGGACTCAGTGTGGTTAGATGCGTCTGTTCACCAAGAATTATAGGTAAAAATAGTCCTCTGTCTTGGGATCAACAGCCCTATTTATAAATATGCAAGTAAGTCAGCATACTGTCGGTGTTTAAAACTAGACACACTCCCGATGATTTTGGGTTGATGGTCCTTTACCAGATATATGTATATCCGATACGTTCCGGTAACTAATTAAGGCACCATCCTGACCATCTGTATAATATTTTCATATATGTAACTGGATTAGAGTAAGTGAGGTTGAAAATGGGTTGGAGAAGCTATAATGCTATAAAGCTTCAAACTGTAACATGTTTGCACACTGGGCTTGCAACCCTTTTACGTAAAACTCGATTTAAATGAATAATAGAACAATGTATCGGCTGAGATGCCGCCATCGAAGAAGGAATTATAGCACTCGCGCCTTTTGCATCCATTTCACTTCTGACGGATGTTAATTCGGAGCTGTAAAAATCTTCGTCTAACTGGGAGCGAGCTTTAACAACTGACTGAAAACGTAATTAAAGAGTCAGGTCCTCTACCGACGAACAAAAACCACCCTATATAAGACTCTTATCACACTTGTTCTAACTTACATATAAATAAATAAATGTAAGGCGCGATAACCTTCCAAGAGATTTTAGGCCGAGCTTCTCTTCCAATTTGCGTCGTGCTCCTTTTAATTTTTATTACAACTTGGCGGGACGGGACCAACATGTTTTTTGTAGACTCTGAACGGCATCTGCAAGGCAGACGAGTTTTTGGGTTGAACAATGTATTTACTGAGAGCTGTTCATAGCAGAAGTACACTCGGAGTGCTTTCCAAACACTGCTTAGGGGCGACCGCGTTAGAAAAAGTTTCTTTTCTAAAATTTTGATGTTGCTTTACCCGGGGCGTGAACTCAGGATCCTCGGTCTGGTAGGCGGAGCACACTACCATCACACCACATACATATATGTTGCGAAATTGTGAATAATTTCGAGAGAAGATGGGATGGCCCTTGGAGTGTGAGACAAAATAGTACGCGGGAAGATTTATGGTCCTGTCCATATTGACATCGGCGTTTATCAAAATAGCCAATCAGTCTACAGTGGCTCACAGCTTATTTCATGCAGATGCACTATTAAATTTTCGAATAATTTATTGGGAAAACTGAAAAATATATTGTGAAAATTTAAACGCCATTATTTTGCTACGAAATTGTAGCTTCAAAAACAATACTTCATTTATTTTTTTGTTTATAGTTTAACAACATAAGAGTTAAAAACTTAAAATAATTCAAAATTTTACATCACAGCTTATTTCATGCAGTCGACTGTTTTCATAAAAATATATAAAAAATTAGTAAAGTTAAAAAGATTTAGTACTTTGTGTGGAGTCCTTTGGCCTTAGTTACAGCTTGCAGCCTTTGGGGCACTGATTCCACTAGCTTTTTTGTAATTTCTGGTCCGATTTTGTTCCACTCCTCCAAAATTACGCTTTTCAGTTGATCTTTGTTGCTTATGTGGTGTGTGCGAATTTTTGTGTCCAATATCGACCACAAATTCTCGATCACATTCATGTCGGGTGACTGAGCCGGTGGTTGCATTAAATGTGGGCAATTCCATATGAGCCATGTCTGTACGATCGCCGACTTATGTTTCGGGTCATTGTCCTGGTAGAATCGGAAATCTTGGCGTATTCCAAGTTTCTCGGCACTTTGGAGCAAATTATCTTTTAGTGTATTGAGGTACATTGTTTTGTCCATAATACTCTCAACAAAGACTAAATTTCCGACGCCAGCTGCTGACATACATGCCCATACCATTACACTGCCACCACCATGTTTCACAGTAGGCTTGATGTTACTTATATGGAGCTCGGTATTGGGTTTCCGCCATACGTATGTCATTCCGTCTGAGCCGAAAATATTGAATTTTGACTCGTCAGAAAAAATTACCGTCTTCCAGTAATCGAAATCTTTCATTTCTAGCTCCCTGGCGAAGGAAATTCGGCTAAACGGATTTTTCTTGCTTATGAAGGGCTTCTTTCGTGCTACTCGACCATTGAAGTCATTTTCACGTAGCACGCGACGCACTGTTTCGACGCTAAATGACTTGCCCACATCTTGTTGAACTTCCGTTGCCAACTTTGGGACGGATAGCTTCGGATTTTCCTTTATTTTTCGTACAATTAAACGTTCTTCACGTTCATTGAAAATTTTGTTTGGTGCATTTCGACCTTTATTTTCTATCCGATTTTCGTGAACGAAGCGTTCAATTATGCTCTGCACTGTAGCACGGCTTAAATTAACTATTTCAGCTATTTTTCGTTGCGTTTTTCCGCTTTGGAAATGTTTTATGATCAATTCTCGCTGTTCGATCGTAGTTCGGCGACCCATTTTATGTAAATTTTTGTACTAATCACTTGACGATCGAAAACATACTAAAAGTTGCATAAAACGATAGTTGAACGCTAGTTACAAAAACTAGAAAAGAGAAATACCCGTTATCTAACGACTAGCTGTCGCCACAACGTAAACAAATGCTTGCATGAAATAAGCTGTGAGCAAAGATTTTGTTATGCGTCTGCATTTCATCCCTTCCTGTGAGTAGGACTTTATTTGCATGAATTATGTTCAGCTATTTAGATAAGTCAAGCATTTCACTAAATATATACATACATTTTTTTTTCAAAATTGTGACAACTTTTTGCACTATAACAATCTACATTCTTGAATTCAAACTGCATGAAATAAGCTGTGAGCCACTGTAGGTCATGTTACCCGCATATTAAAATGATCATAAAGTATTCCACACTGAGCTGATAGAGGCAGGTTGAGTTAGACTTGATCTCGCTTGCTGGTTCCAATTGCCGTCAGTTATCGTGAAACATTGGTAGCTGGCTTGACTTGTTAGACTACGGTAACATAGCCTTAGCGGTTGAGGTATAGTGGGTGATAGGAAATAGATGGAGAAAGAAAATGGGGAACAGGGGAAGAGAAATGCAAAGGAAAGGAAAGATAAAGAGAGAAGTAGACGGGGAGAGAAAGAGAAAATTAAGGGCAAAGAGTAAGGAAAGGATAAGGCATGAGAGAGGGGTAAAGGTAGAGGATGAAAGAAAGGCGAGAGCAAATGTAAATACAGGTGTAAGCGTAAGAGTAAGAGTAAGAGGGACATTGAGAGCAATAGCTAGAGTAGGAATAAGACTAAGATTAAAGGTAAAAGTAGGGGTGAGAGCAAGGGTAAAGTGAAGCGAAGGTTTAAAAGTAAGATAAGGGTATGGGTAAGAGTAAGAGTAAATTAAGAAGAAGAGGGACGATGAGAGATATAGGTAAAGTAATCATATGAGGGGAATAATTGCGAGACTAAGATTAGGAGTGGGGATACTAGTAAGAAGAAAAGTGACGTTCTGAGCTATAGTTAAAGTAAAAGCAAGAGTTTGAGTGTGAGAAGAAGATTATGAGAAGAGTGTGGGAGGGTGAGAACAGAGGTAAGAGGAAGAAACTAACAGCACGACGAAGAGTAAGATAAGAGTGTGGGAGTGTAAGAGCAGAGATAAGAGAAAGTGACTCACGGGGATGAATAAAAGTGAGACAAAGAGTAAGACAAAGAGCACGACGTAGAGCAATGGGCAAATGAAAAGAAAGAGTATTTGGTCACCTGGGTCTCGTCATACTTACCTCTTCATTCACCATACTTTAATTAAAAACTACAACACTTTTTGGTCTTTTGTTTTTGGACACCGATAAAAACACTGATTTATTTAAAAAATTTCGAAAAAATTCGCCGACTTTTCTGCATTCTACACGTTGTTTTATCGTGGGTAAGTGGTAAAGTATTTGAGATGTAAGTATGCTTATTTATTAGGGTATTATAATATTTGATGAATAATATGAAAAGTTGGCGAAATAACAACTTTTAAATGATTTTAAAATTTTTTTCTTATTATTTAAAATTTATTACTTATCATCATGCCAAATATGGCTGCCTTATGTGAAGGTTAATTGTAAAGTAAAATTCCTCAGTTAATCGTTAATATTTATTTGATTTTTTAACTTTTTATGTTCAAAAATTTGATTTTTTTTCTACAGACTTTGATGAATTACATATGCTAGTACGTACAAAATAGCAGCGTAATATTTTTTGTTTTGTGTATGTCAAAAATGTATGTCAATGGGTATGCAGATGTGTGTACTATGTTATAAGTTTAGTTATGTTAATTTTGTATAAATATTGTACATTACATACATACTTTATGTATGCATTATTATTTATTATGTAAATAAATTTTACATTTCTTTGATAGTTCAAAATTGATTTACCGCTGCGGAAACTTGAATATTCATATGTATGTATGCATGCTTTTAGGTATGTTAGTATAGGGTTATGTAAATTCGTAGTAGGTGAAAAAAAATTTACTTAGAAATGTGGTATTTATTCATTCTATCAGATTTATAAATACAAATACTTAATGTACTTACGCCTGTATGCACAGCAACAGCAGACAGTTTGGATTTTTGCAATAAGAGTGTATTTTTTTTTATTTTATGAGCTAGAATACTTTCCAATTAAAGTTTGAAAAATCTGGCCGATTTTTTTTTTTTATTTTAAATAAAAAGTTTGATATTTTCTCGAAGACTAAACAATATGTGCTTATTTTTGTAATCGTCTAATAAAATTTATTAATAACTTTTACTACTATTGTTGTGCACACAGGTGTAAGTCTTATTTCCATTATTTTTATATAAACTTCCATATATCTTTTTACACTTCTTGTAATCTACCTACTGCTTTGTCTTAAACGCGGTTTATTTGTCAAAGTTTCTTCAGCTACTTACATATTCTTGGTCCCTGGCTTCGATTTATGGTATGTATATTACTTTATGTATACAACGGTTTCTGCAGTAAAAAAAAGCTTGCTATATGTGAATTAAAAAATTCAGAAGTGGAATAAAAACTCTCGACCCAATGACAGTTGACCATCTATTATCGTCTGTCATACAGGGAATTCGAGGGAAAGTGCCTGGCAGATAACTTGCAAGACAATGCTAAACCCACTTAACAACTTAATTGCAGTAAAAGTGGAACCCAAATCCATATTATCAAAAATCTAGGCAAGCATGAACGAACCTCGAATTGAACATTAATAGTTGAAACGATTCTAGATACATGAAGTATCGCACCACTCCTAATTTTGCCACTAGTAAACATCACTTATAACTTAAGCACGAAATAAAATATATGCACTTTTGTATGCAGAAATGAAAAAATGCTGCCACATGCAACGTCAGAGCAGCCAGCTTAAGATAGCAAAATACACATACACAGATGAAGCAGCGAAGCACGAAAGTTTATAACTAGTAGAGTCTATGACGAGAAGCAAATAACAGGCTATAAACTAACGCAGGACGATTATAAAGTATTTGGCAGTTCATTAAGAAACCGATAACAAATAATTATATTTGTATTTCACTTGCATTACATCGAAACGAAGAGTCCATGAGTGTTCCCTTTGTGGGCAATCTATTTCCATGTGTGCAAAAACAATATAATTTATTTATTAGCTCTAAATTTCAAAGCAACTTATTTACTCGCGGTAAATCAATGTCAAGGCTCTTTTATAAATACTTACATATGTGTAGCCAACTTGGTATTAATTTTTTTTATCATTTGCATACTTAGCTAATTAATTTAGTTTATAAGTCATAATAAACTTCAACATGCAAATTTAATATTGGATAATTGTGTTGGTGTGGTTAAGAAATTAATTATTAAAATGTGCTTGTGAATTTCGTGAAAAATATTAAGAAATTACGCATTAATGTTGCATAAATATAACAATTTGTTTTGAGTATTTGATTTATTTAAGATGAGAGCTAATAAATTATTTATATAATAATTTCGTTTTACGCTTAATATCTCTGTAAGTTTGCAAACATTTTGAGGATTTTCGCTAATCGATCAAACTTAACGCCATTTCAGCAACTTTTTTTCTTCTTCAATTCTATTAGTACTACTTACTACTACGTATCTATACATAGATTATTTAAGTATAAATGTTTCTATTGATTTCATTTTATTATATTTAACACGAAAAGTGTACGTCGTTAAAAGTTGCATTTAAGAAATAAATATATATTTTTCACTGAAAAGTTTTCATCTGTCGCAATTGCCTACATGTCAAACCTCGACTGGTAATCTGAGTTAACATTACAACTACCTATTTTACATTTATAAAATTTCAAAAGCATTAAAACACTTAAAGTAAAAGCGTTAATGATATACCTCTATGGTCATGACGCAGCATATCTCAGTCAATGGGGTTTGAATTCAGCTTCGATTCAAAGAACGATCACTGTATGCATACTGATCTTTTCCTTCATTTATTCTGGGGAGATGTTCTTAAGGCCACCTAAGTTTAAAAAGAAATGTATGGTGGTACAATGGTGGGGCGGTATGGTTTTTTCTGGGGTTGCGATATCTTGTTAATGCTACAAAGCCTTTACTGAGGAGTTTCTTTAGTGTTGAGTTCTCTGGGTCATAATGTTGGACTTATCCCAAAATTGAGGCCGGGTTTAAAATTCCGAAACTTCATTGACGACCCTATAGCTGTTTATTGAAGACAATGATGAAGAACTTCGCTTCGAACCCATAGTCTATCTGGTAGAGAATGCAGGAAAATATTTTCAGTGATAACCGAACTGTCATAAAGACGTCTGGCAATGTAAGTTACGCCTAAATAATATTAACAAACATCACATGACCATAGTATGGTCTGGATCTCGGGCGACGAAAATGAACAACTGACAGCTTGGCCGATGAGGGCTCTGAACAGGCGTTCCTGGGCGGTACATTTATTACAACCTATTTCGACTGGGAAGCATGGGAAAACTAATGCTGCCAATAATCATAGCAGAACTATAAGCTACTTATGGTTTTCCTGATAGTTCACTTCCCTCACAAGTATATTCTGTGCACCTGTTCCACCTTCACTACCAAACTTGTTATATCTAAATATTGTCTCTTGTAACTCTTTCATCAAAACTTACGCTCTCTATATCTCACATACTCTATTATTATTAGGCCTGAATGCACTATGTTCTTTATTTAAATCTATTCTCTAACTTTATGTCCTAATGTTTCCAATGTGGCTCACTTTCCCTCTTTCTCTCTTTGATTCCTACTTACATTGACCACCACAAATAAATGTCAAAAAAGAGGGAGCCATATTTGATAAATTTAAATTTTTGAGGGCTTAGAATGCAATGCTACCTAAAGCACTATTATGTGTCTAAGAACCCCTTAAAAGTTAAGCTAAAAATGGGCCCAATATCTCTTGAAACAGGTGCTTCTGTCAGCCCAAAAAGACTCAGGGTTTCATATGATTCAAAAAATAATTTTAATAGGGCAATAAACCGATCTAAATTCATCGCATTTGGAGCCATTTCTAATTAACTTTTATAACAAAAAATGTTCTGAAAAATTAGCCTCTATTTACTCATAATGGAGTCTTTTTATATCTCTTTGGGAAGGTAGGACATAAAGAGTTTATTATGTTTATTTGAGTATGCTAGGCGGTACTCTAAGGGCCCAGAAAACAGCGGGTTCAGTTCAGTCCGAATAACATGTTCAGCTTCTGCTTGACTCCATGCAACTTGCCCGATGTACTGCGATTATAGAAACCTAGGAGACGCATCAACACAGGGTGTGTAGGTGCAGCATCTATGCAACTGTGAGAATGATGTAACTCTCTTATGTTAAATGTCACCTTAAATGACGTATACTTTTCGCACTGAATAATTATTAAGCGTTTTCAATTATTTCCAGCCATACTACTCAAAGTTTTTACTATTTTTCACTCAAACATTCACGAGTTCACGAGGCAACCATTTTTAGTACCAATTCAATATACCCAACAATTTCTGTCTCTACTTAAGTAAATATTTTAATAATAATGAACTTTTTTGCTGTTGCTTATCTTAATATACCTCATAAAATTGTTTGCAAGTTAATGTCTTCTTGCAATTAGCAAATTTTCGTCTTAATCTTACATAGCTGCTGTTTGTATACCCGTTTGCGGTGATGTCGATTGTTGTGGTGAATGTTCGTTGCTAACTCCAGGTATCGCTGGCAAGGCTGGTGGATTCATAGGATATTGCGCATTATGTGCAGCATTTGCGACATTTTGTGCAGCATTCGCTTCGGTTGTCTTCAGGAAATATGTAATCAAATCGATGGGTAATGGGAAAACAATTGTTGAATTCTTTTCCGCTGATATTGTGTTGAGTGTCTGTGAGAAGGGATGACGTAAATGATACCAAAATTGTGATTAGTTTTGTTTACCTTATTGACTACAATTTGTTTGTTTTATTTTTGTTATTACCTGTAGATAACGTAATTGCAGCGCTGCTGGTGAACCTCCAATTACCTCAGACGCTTCACGTAATGCTTTAGATGCCTTTTGTTCACCTTCGGCGGCAATCACTTTGGCGCGTGCTTCTCGTGCTGCTTCAGCTTCGGCTGCCATGGCGCGTTGTAGTTGCACTGGTAGACGTACGTCCTTGCTGTTGGTCGAGAGAAGAATAAAGTTTGTAAGCATTTATGATGGAAATGAATGAAGCTTTTTAAATGTTCCATAATTTGCAAGTATTAAATAAATGTTTAAGCGTCACAAGTTCTAATAAAAAGCCCTGACTGATATTAAGAATCTGTTAAAACACACGTCATCTTCAATTAAGTGGTCTTGTCTCAAAGTATTCCACCACTCACAACGTTTCACAATTTCAAGTTACATAGACCCAATTTCCTTTCGAGTATCATAATAGCACAATAAAACCTTAACCAACCTAAATTTGGGCATAAAATCCAATTGTATATTTCCGTAATATCTTGTGCTTTGAACTAAATTATACACACATTTTCAATGGGGATCTTTTAGAAATTTTTTTTAAATCCAATATCGGTTCAGCGATCGGAGAACGTTTTCCGTGAGAGCTCTAGGGCCACGCTTAAGAAATGCATTAGTACCAGGTACCTCATTTTATGTAGCCATAGACGTGATCGTCCTCATGGCCGTAGGTTAGGTTGAACTGGTCGGACCTCTCAAAAACTGTGTCCATAGTGTTACCAGAATTTGTTTGACGACCAAAGGGAAACCCCCCATTTGAGTATCAGGGCTTATGTTATAAAATAACTAACTCTTCTTGGCAAGTACTAGGTACTAGGCTTATTTGATACTTCGAGATTTGACAGCTCTGCCGCTTCTGGTAGTTGGAACCTTGACCTCGAGAGCGGAGAACATGGACACAGAATATAATCCACCGTTTCTTCCTGCAGCCAGCACCTTAGACGTTCCCGCTATTGTTATCTTACACATAAAAGTAATCCGCTACAGTAAAAATAACCGTCATCACAGTGCCGAAACCGTAAGCATAACCAGGCCTAAGGTCCGATTCACATTAACGCTTTGGTCGTTTCTATGCGAGCGAAGCGTTTCATTGTTATGTTGTGTCTTCTTCAGAATCATATTTCATTTTGCATCGCGCTGCAGAATAAGCCTTAGAATATTGTAACAAAAGTCCATGGAAACTAGAGTGTTTTGTCGCCTCCTTAATCGATTAATCGTAACAGTCACCTTTACCAGCATTATCATTATCATCGTTAGTATTTATCTTCTTCTCGGCCCCAGCGGGTAAGGGACTTAGAATGTACCCGCGGTAGGTATGTCTGTCGTGAAAGGCGACTAAAATACCAAATTGATTCAAGGGGTTGTGTTGCGCAACCCTCTCAATGGGCTGCTAACGCAATATATAGCCTCACCAACCCAATTGAAAACGTCACCTACCCGTGGCGAATCCTGTTTCATAAACAACCGAGGCTCTGGCGACCCCGAACTCCTGACGGATTTAGAGGGTGGGAGAGTGGTATGGCCTAGAAGGTTGCATGTGGTCATACCAAATCGTTCCCGAGATGTTCGGGCTAGCACCTTCATGGTACTTGTTACCGGAACGTGCCAGATCTGCATCCGGAAAAGGATCATCAACATCGATAACACTCAACAACAACATCTTCTCCTTAATCTCCTTTTTTTAGTTACTTCCACTTTTTGATGCCTTTAAATTTTTCTCTTTCCTTCCCCTGCGTCCAACCATATGATTAAAGATGTTCTTACATACCTGACTGATCCGAAACTGGCTATGCGAATCTAAGAATTCGTTCGCAGAATATCTCGCTTTCAATTACAGAAAAGAAATGGTACGATTCTACAGTTTAAAAGTAGCATTATGCTATCTAGGTAGCCCGAAGCTAAGCAAAGTCTCACACCCCTGCCCTCATGGCTCTTGGACTATAAAGCCCGAAGTAGTAATTTGTTAAAAGTTAACGATTGTGAGCACACAAAGAAATGTATTTGTACTATAGTACCATTATGAATACTTGCACTGCATTACCGGCAGTGGCTATCATACGCTAGATGGCAGCGCAAGCAAAAGTCGTAATTAATAGAACAGCTGATTTGTGTTGATATTTGAGAAGATACTTTTATAGTGGTTGCGCAAGATGCGCACGGGTTCGGCTCGTTTTATTTAAAAGTAACCTAAATTAACGTGTCAAGTTTACCAGTTATTGTATCCCTTGATTGTTTTTTTTATGAAAAAGAGGAAAAAATCGAGTCCCCGGAGATGAGTCAATTAACTTTATGTAAACAACGCAGTGTAGAGTGTTCAATTTTACGAAACCCACCGCAAACGTTTTATCAAAACTAACCAAGAATGTATGCTACATACTCTGAACCAATCTCTTTAAATCAATGCCATCATAACCTTTAGCCTTAGCATGCACATAAACTGTAATCCATCGTCTTGTTTGCAGAACATTGTGCGCATTAAAGCTGCTTCTAGTTAAAGTACCTTGTGAAAACAATGACATGCTCTTAATCCCTTCTTCAACACAGCGTAACGCATATTAATAAAATATATGTATAAGACCTTTTATATAATATAAGACCTTTTATATAATATACATATTTATACACATACGTGCATGTATGTAAGTTTAGAATAACAAATCAATATATCATTACGACCAATTACGTGATTAAAGACAAAACGTGATGCAGGATACGTCGTAACTGGACAACCAACAAATATATACTAAAATAGACATACTAACTCTGTATAGGGACAAACATACTTACATACGCACAATGAAGATATTGATGTTCTTGTCTGTGGCAGTTTTTTTTTTTGTTTTTTGTTTTTTTTTTTTTTGTTGTTAATTGAATAATGAAATGGCCAAGTAATTGCTTTTGTTTTTATCGCAATTTGCTGGTTTAGAAAACGATGCCCTTAACTCTTAAGTGATATGTGTAAGGCACAAATTCTTTAAAAATCTATTAATGGTGAATTAAATAAATTTGCTAAAGAGATAAACTTGAAGGTAACACAATTAATATGAATTTTAAAGAGGCAAATTAAAAGTTATGCGGATAGACATGGCGTATACGTAACATTTTTTGATTTTGTAATGAATTTAATGCAATTTCGCTTATTTGCAACCTTCTACTAACGTTCGAATCACTAAATTGTTGAATAAATAACTCCACTATTCAATAATGCAAAATGGCTTTTATTAAAGTACTTCACAATAAATAACACTTCTACTTCTCAACAGATAGCGTGCTTAAATCAAACTGATTCTGATTCTCAGCTTTACCGCCTTTTATACTCTGTGATTTCCTCGTTCGCATACTTCTAGGCGTTTCTATTTCTAGAATTTACTACTCGTTACCAGCTATAACTACAGATGCATGATGATCATAGGTGGGCACCACTACATTTACACGATTACCAAATTGAGAATGTGTTAGTATACACGAACGCGTGGCTAGCACGAATGCAAAATCAAATATTTATTTAGTTTGATTCCTGCGATTGTACAGTAAGCACGTATCACACACAGTCTTGGTACAGTGTTTGGTCGTACAATACGAAAGTATTGTACGTACTTATGAATGCAAAATGTTTCAGATTGAATGGGAAGTAGAGTTTTTTTTTGTTTTAAATAGCGCCAATAGGCCACAATGCTTAGTTTGCGGGAAAATTATAAACTTCATTTGCAAGCAAAGCTTAAGTCGACATTTCGTTTTACTCCACAGGAGCGTAAATAACCTTACCCCTGTGCTATACACGTTTATACGGATGGTTCCAAATTAATAGGAGGGATTGGATCTGCTCTTTACTGAGTTGGTCCAAAAATAAATAGATCCTACGGGCTGCCTGATTACTACAGCGTGTTTCAGGCGAAACTTATAGCAGTGAAGAAAGCAGAAGAAATTCCTTAGGAATCGTTATATGAAGCGATATGAAATATGAGCCTAATCAGACCACAAATACGATTTTTTGAAATATATTATATTTCAAGTTTCAAGCTTGTACCTTATCGGAAAGTTACTTAAATTTTAATTACAAAATTCGTTCACAACGGCCTGTCAAGTCAAGCTAAATAAAACTGTTTAAAAATACTAAAACTACCATATTTTACTTCTGAAAAATGCAAAACAATTAAAAACACTTTTTCGGGGACAACATTGAAAATTTTTCATTCATATGTACGTATTTTTCGACCGTTCTCTGTGGTAATATTGCGTGCGACATCTCCTTATTGTACGGACGTCGAAAGCAAACTAAATGTGTTTGGTCGTTGATTTTGACGAAGTAGTCATTTTTCGTTCGCTCGTTGTATACGTATATGGCGGCTTAGCAGGTGCTAAGCTCATGCCCACCCTTGATGATGATTATAATTTCTCGCATAGCCCATGCGCGTGCATATGTGAGTGATACTACCACAGATGATTGCCTACTTTTGGGAGTATCTCAGATATAGATATATGCATGTGTTTGTGCGTTTATCCCTGCTGCGTGTATGTACATATGTGTAGACATAATGATTGATTCCTTTATGTAGATACAAGTGACTGCTCATTGTTGTTGTGGCTTTATTTACTTAGTATCAGATTAGTGATGTGGGTATCACTTAGTGTCACTAATATTCGTCACAATATATACAAAGAAATAGTGTTATATTCCGGGCAATTTAGAAGGGAATGAGCCTACCTGAACCAGAATCGGAACCGAAATTGGAAATATAAGAGGTTGAGTGTCTAGGTGAATGTCTAGTTTCTAATTAAGTAACACAACTAAACTTATGCTTTCTCACATACATAGACTGAATGTTTCCACAGTGTCACCAGAATTTGTTTGACGACCAAACATAAGAGCCCCAATCAGGTGCCAGGGCTTACGTTAGAGAATAACTACGTCCTCTTGGCAAATACTAGAAGTTTTCTAGGACTTAGCGGGTAGCAATTAAACCACGAGACCTGGTAACTATATCGCCCCTAAAAGCTGGAACCTTGACCTGGCGAGTGCAGGACACGAATACAGAACGTGCTGAGCCCTTTGTTTCATACAGCCCGTACTTTCTACATCTGCTATTACTTACGAGACCTAACTTATAGCATATGACGTCAGAAAACTGTTATTATGCCCATCGTGAGCCTTAAACCTTTTCTTTTCAGAGATATGAGCCATTTTGGAGTCTAATATCATAGGATTTGCACATGCTCACAGAAATTCTGCAACTCCACGCCCTTCCTGCTTGATAGGTCATATGCAACTCCTGTCTCCTTATAATATCTCCCAAACGGATTGCGAAGCTATCCCGATGCCTTAAGCCTTGTTGCAGTGGCTAACGCGATATTTCTGGCCATAAAGTCTGCAGGGCGGATGTGTAGAATGGCATACAATGCTACTGTCGGGGTAGTTTTTAGGGCTCCCGTTATGCTTATTATTGATAATTTGCTTACCGCTCTAGTTTTTTGGTATACGTACTCTTTTGTGTGGCTGCCACCAAACAAGGACCCCATAGTTAAGGATGGTGGTGAAAATTGCCGTAAATACCCGATAAGAGAGGTAAAACAACAACAACAATAGAGTTTGGGTGATGGGCCCCACGTAAATCCTAGCATACACAGCGCAACATGCTACCTAGAATGACTCACAAATATTTTGTTTCAAATTTTTCCTGTAGGGTGATCCTTCCAAACTTAGGCTTTGTCCAAATAGGGACCTAATATTTCCTAGTAAATAATACTAGATCGGGGTTTTCCGCGTTGGCGGTAAATCCAACTCCAGATGCCCAGGCATGTAGCCTCATCAAATTTAAAAGCCCATGGAGTCGTTAGAACAAAACAGCCCACCTACTGGTTCCATTCCCCAAAATTTGTTCTATATTCACAAATTTGTGTCAGACAATAATAAAGAGGTGAAGTAAGGAGTAATTTGGAAAAATGTTGAAACGAAAACTAGTTCCTAAATTTTTGAGATACCTTGATGAAATTTGATAAGCGAGTATATTTCGTTGTCCGATTAAGCGTTTGTCAAACCCGACTGGATCGAATTACTAAAGCATATTTTTCGCATACAACCAATTGTTTTGTTTTCGTCATTTCTTCATCATTTTAACAGCTATAATCAAGAAATTTTACCTGATGCTTACATATACAGCATGCATTGTTGTCTGATCGACAAAATCGGTTTGCATGTGTAATATATATCCCATACAATCGATTTTTTTGATTTTTCATGAAAGGTATGAGATCTGCGGCTGTGCCGTCCTTGTGTTTTTTTTTAAGTGTTTTTAAATTGCTCAAATATCGATGCCAAATAATCAAATCGTAGTTATTCTAAAATCAATTAACAGATGGCCTTTCTACGGCTCATTTTCCAATATAACACCTTCTTAAGGGCCCCGACCAACATTGATAACTGAACTTTCAAAAAAAGGCATTTTCCACGTTTTGAAATAGGAATTGCAGCTCCATCACAACCCTAACATAGGTAGGTAATGGTAAGAATGTTCAGGGATACCTCATAAGTGAAATCTAAAAACTTCTCATCGATCCCTGATTTCTGATCTTCCTTAAAAGAGGTACAGCAATAAGGAGACAGAACTCAATGCAAGTCCTCTGGATTGAGTAAACGGGGTATAAGCTGCCTATGCGATAAGAAGGCATTTCCTTCAGTATATTCTAACCCAAAACGCGTTGCAGTTTGAATCGATCTTATTATATCAATGAAGTTCTATTTAACGCTTAGCTATGCTGATACGAGACTGTACTTGTATCAAAAATTTCTGAGTGTAATCAAATACTGAGTGTATATTAAGGATGACATTGAAGCAGAGGTAGTCGTTTACTTGCTTGGGAGTCGAATTATGTTTAGCCATAAGCAGCAAGGTTAGGAGAGTAGCAAAGTTGATTTGGTTCCATGTACATGTTAAACGAACTAAGTTGCCGTCGTGTCATCTAATAAAGTAGGTATAAAGAATATTTAGAAAATTTATTTACTAATGTAATAAACCAATAGTTGCTCATGGTTGGTTGGTTGCTGTACCGCCTGCATACCAAAGATCCGAGTCCAAGTAGCGCACCTGGCGCGATTTTGATGCAAATTTCTCCTGAAACCAACTGCTGCTGGTTCCGTAGGGCTAGTCGACACTCCGTTCGAACCATATGGAGCGGAAAATGAACCTGCTGATATCTCTTACATCTCGTTTAGCTTAGAGCATGGCATTCACACAGGTAGTGCGCGACTATTTCTTTGTGCCGCCTCTCCGAAGCTCCTGCAAATGCTGTTAAAAGTCATTCCGATTCTCTTAGCATGCAGGTCTAGCCAGCAATGGCCCATGATTATGGCAGTGATCATAAAGATTTCTTTTCTTGACCTATTTATTAGATCCTATTTTGATCTTGCTATCGTAATCCGGCTAGGTTTGCTTGTTAAACTTGCAGATGTCCAAGGAGTACCAGCTAGAGACTGCTTACTCCTTGAATTTGTTTTTATGCTTCTCTTGATATATTCTCATATTGAGCTCTTTCTTTCTGAAGGATACCGCACCAAGGAAAAATTAGGTGCCTTTCGAATAGTTCGCAGTTCTAAACTGAAAACACTCTAGCTATGTGGTAGTACTCCCATTTAAAATACTTCCTACGCTTGATGAAGGCCTCAGAAATTGTGAAAGACTGCCTGTAATAAAACAAGTCTTCCGACGCTGGGATACCTCTGACCACTACATTAATAAGTACTGCGTTATTGATTTGTACAAACGGAAAACTTTAGCTCGGCGGTTACTATCGGCTTTATAGAATAACAATTGTAAAGGTAAGCCAACGGAAAAAACTCCCCGTGCAATTGCTAAGAGAAGAGAACGAAAAATTGCACTGAAGATGGCACAACGCTGAAGCCGGTGTATCTCTAAACCGAATTTGATAAGGGATGGGGGAAAAACGGTCTCTAGAGCACAAAGAATATACTCTGGGTGCTTTTCAAAATATCGACGTAATATTTAGCAGGAGATATGAAAACACCGTTTTCAGCATTCCTTCATTTGGGGAGTTTTCTAACGCGAATATGTGCATTTAAATTAGTTTGTAAAGGAAAAATGCAGAAGGCAGGCATCGGACGGCCTCGGTTGTCTTTTACAACTGAAAACTCTTCATCTGTAGGACTCGAAGCTTCTCGCCTGGGTTTATACACTGCCTGTATGTGATTGGCGTGATGAGATCCAGTTTGGATGTAATACTAACTAGTATTTCGGCCTCATATAACTATAACTTGGATCTCCATATTATTTATAAATTTCCGCACTTGTTTTAATAAATGTATAAACCTTTGGCGATTAAAGTACCTGTCCTTTTGCTTCTGCTTCCATGTCCTATTGCGATATGGCATATAATCCTATCGTTTTACTCTATTGCTAAGCCAAAAAGGTTACAACAGCCCGTCCCATATTCATATTCCCAGCACTATAAATACTCGAGTTTGGCACAGTAAACTATTCAAATTTAGTATTTGTAGGTCTGCTCACATCACCTCATCTATTTATTATTATCATCGGCTGATAAATGCCCTTAAACCTTTAGCGTGACAATGTTAAAGTTTCTATTAAAGCTTTTTGTATATCCAGCTTACGAATATAGGAAAATTAAGTCCCACAGTGTTCAATGTAAGTACTTATGTTTATGTAAATATTTATAGGTGTCCACATACATACATACACGTGTTTAAGTAAATGGAAATGAACATACGAAATTTTTGGCACAATACTAACGAGTAGCATACATTGTTTATGTTAATTACGTTGGCTGTGTACTGGAGCCAAATCAGCTTAGCTCGCGTCGGTTCATTAAGCGAACAATGAACCAAGTTTGTTTATACAATGCAGTAGTGATTATTTGGCTTTAAGAGGTTAAGGAAGGTAAAATATGCCAAATTGAAAAATTTATATATAATTTATATATACGTACATATGCATTTATTCTTATCTACGCGATTACATAGCTGAAATATAGAGCCATATCTCTGAAGACGACGAGAGAAATATGGGAGTATCAGGAACTTGCACCCGATTGGGGTATACCGTAAACCAACAGCCGGGAAAAGTTAGTCCTTCTGGCTTAGTTCGATCGCACATAACACTGGCACGACTCCAACACATTTACGACCGTGCCTCGATTACTCTATACCCTATTTTAAATTAAGCTTCAACTGGCTTGAGAGAACCTCATAGGCACCATAACCATAACTAAATTAACTAAAACCTCAATGATCCCGTCCCCAAACAGATATCGATATATTTTGATGAAATGATATTTACTACATCAGTACTGAAGAGAGTAGAGATGTTGTTGCCATACCAGTAAAAAAAGAATCAGTCCGGCCCTGTGCAGAAAATTGAAGCAGAAGTGCCAAGGATAGTGGACCATGGCATAAATATCCGAAATAATTCCTAGCTAAAGCGACCTTCCAACGTGTTTGCTTGGCGCTTCGGCTCAAATCAAATCTCATGAGGTCACGGTTAAAAGCCTAAACTTTGGAAATAAAGCGGATGTGTGCGAAAGCTTCTTCAAATGCGGCCACTTCTCTCAATAAGAAATAATGATAGAAAAAATATTTGGCAAACTTTCGCCTGATGGTGTTATGAAAAGATAACCTGCGGAAGTCATAGATGGGACACAGATGCCAAAGCACTGCGCTCCGAAATTCCGCGGCTTCTTGCCTTATATTGGCAGAGTATCATTTACACAGTGAGGTGGAAATACTGTGCATAAAGGAGGGAAACGAAGGGCTGAACAAACAGTTTCTGTTAAATTCCCTAAAACCTGGGCATCCTAATAGGCATCTGATGGAAGAGAACCAACAGAGCATAAAAATACCCTCAAAGTCATCGAAAAGGAATGGTTCTCTGTCGATAAATGCCCGGCCAGCGCCGTTCTCAATGCCAAATATGCGGAGCTCGCAGTTGAGCAAAGCAAACTTCCTAGGAAGCGCGCGTCACTTTTATACAACTTCTGAATTATTTAAAGTCTTACTTCTCTAAAATCAACCTGGGCATATGCAATCTATGTCCTGCAAGTAATATATCCCCACTTGATACAATCTTTTTAATTGAAATGTGGAGCAATCACCTCTAACATAGTGATCGCACCTACTGGATGGGGTGAAAAGTGAAAGAAAAAGATGCGGTCAGCAGACACGCGAGGAACACATCAAAGGAGAAGGTGGCGGTTTAGCCCAGTAGCTTGAGGGATCCCATATAGCTCACGTAGCATGCTTCTATACCTTAAATACAGCTAAACGCCATCCAAGGTGTGGAAATCTGCTATCTCTAGGTGTTAGTGGGAAGCTTTGAAAAGAGAAAGAGAAAGTGCTACATTTGGTGAGACTCGCAGTGAAGCTTAAAAACTCCGATCAATGCATAGAGGAATTCTTTCTGTGGTTACTTTCTTTTCTTTTATTCAATTAATGGATTTTTTGTTCACAAAAGTTAGTATTTTGAAGTTATTATGTTCTTAGTTTTTTAAGACTCCCTAAGTTATTAAGTGTTTAAGTTCTTAGGTCGTTTATTTCCTGTTTCTGGAAATTTGTAAGCCTTTGAGTCATTGCTTTTATGTGCTTTTGTTCGGATATAGAACTCCAAACCTATGAAATCTTCCAACTCAAAAAGCTTCTTAATTTTTGATTTTTCAGCTTTTAACTCCGTAATCAAAAGCTCTTGATTCCTTAAGCGCTTTACATAATTTATCAAATGGAAAGCAAGTAAATTTCGATTGCATTCAATACTGGTATATTCATCCTGCGAAACCACATTTCAACGAAACTTGAAAAATAAATCTCAATCTTGAACACTTACATTTCAACGCGTTCGACTTTAATGCCCCATGCATCAGTTGCTTCATCCAATTGTACCTAAAAAAAGTTGTATGTGGTTGCAAAAAACCGTTTTTCCATAGTCAAATTCAGCAATGGCACATTTGTTATATAGGAAGGATGCATTGTTGGTGTAGCGTTGGCATTCGTAAGCAGTATTGGCGTTAGCGTACAAAGACAAATAAAAGCAAAAAAAAAAAGTTAGTTTCAAATTTTGTATTAAAGTGTTCTTTTTTAGGCAATGTTAACAAATAAACAAACAAATTTTACGATTTTTTATGAGCTCGAAGGATGCGCATAGACTTTTGTTGGTTGATGTTGTCCACTTTATGTCGTAGCTTATCAGCTTAGTATTACTCGTAAAATATAATATTTGCTAAGTGGATGCGTTGTGCTTGATGTCGTTGAGCACTACGAAGACCGGTTTTTTGGTCTTTGGGCGTTTTATCATATGTTATGGCTAAAAACTTAGAGCATAGCAGCTTATTCTTGAAGTAACGAATTTTTTTCGCCATAGATTAAAAAACATTACGCGTTTTGCCTTTTCCATGTCTTCTTCAGGGAGTCTAGTAGTCATGTTTTAAATGCCCTTTCCGACAACCTTTCTGTGGGAGTAAAACTGTAAAGATTCGAGGACAAAATTAAATTAGACAGGAACTTTTGGTTATAATATAAATTTACGTTTATTTCACATTTACGAAGTACTTGTTGAATTCATGTTTGCTATAGAGATAATACAATACTCCAGATCATCGATAACATTTGAATGTATGCTTTACAAACATAAGGGGTCCTACACATTGCAGACAATATAATTTTACAATTTTACACGAATATGTCAGAAAAGGAAAAATTGAATTATATGCTTAACACGTTGCCTGAGTCGTTGAGCTACATTGGAGATTTGATCGATACCCTCAAAGAGGAGGACAAAACTGCAGACTACATAAAAAATAAAATAGTGGCTGTACTGACCACATAATAAACGATGAAAACTACTTTGAAAATTTTAAACTATTGTAAAAACCGGTTGATGTATATCTAGGAGATAATAGGGTTGTTAAAGCAACAAAAATGGGTAATGTTGTAAGCTATTTTGGAGCGTTTGGAAAAATAAGTTGTATCGAAATGCGAAATGTTTTTTATATAAAAGATATGAAATCAAATTTGATCAGTTACAGTAAATTAACACAAAATAACATAGTGGTATCGAAAGAGAATATTACCAAAATTGTTAACAATCGTGGTATAGTAACGGCATTAGCTTTTAAAATAAATTGTTTGTACATAATGAAAAGTAAACTAAAAACGTGTGAACCGGTTGTTAATTTAGCAAATAAAAATACGAAAAATATGAGCAAAAAGAAAAAGTGGCACCGATTGTTGGGTCACATAAACTTTAAATATCTAAATGTCATGTCCAGGAATGCCAATATAAATGGAATCCGAGTTTATGAAATGTAAAACATGTATTGAGAACAAAATGCATAATATCTCTTGTGAAAATAACAGACGAAAGGCCAAGGATTTGTTGGAAATTGTACACACTGATATGTGTGGACCGTTTACAACAACCGGCTTCCGAGGTGAAAAATATTTTGTTTCTTTCATTGATGATTATAATAAAATAGTTAAAGTGTACGTTATGAAATCTAAAGCGAAAGTATTTCAGTCTACTGTTGAGTATGTAAATGAAAGCGAAAATTTGACAGGAAAAATAGTCAAGTTTTTGAGATATGATAATGGATCAGAGTATTTGAATGGTATGGTTTATAATTTTGCGAAAGAGAGAGGTATCGTTATAAATAATTGTCCAGCATATGTTCACGAATTGAATGGAACCGCGGAGAGATTTAATATAACTATAATGCATATGTCCCGTTGTTTATTGGCTGAAGCAAATTTAGATAAAAAGGCCAGAAATAGTTTGTGCGGCAACATATTTGAAAAACCCTACTTTAACAAATACTATTGAAAATAAAACGCTTTATGAGATATTTTTTGGAAGAAAGGCGGATGCTTCAAATTTGAGGTTATGCAGCAGCTAAGTTTTTGTCAGGAAACCAGAACAAAAAAGAACATCCAAATGGGATAAAAAGGCAGAGTTGGGTATTTTGATAGGATACAGTAGCGTTGGGTATCGTTTTCTTTTAAATAATAAAGTCATAGTTGCTAGGCATGTAGAGTTTGTTGAGGAAGACGTTAAATGTATTGGTTTGGACGGAGATGAGTCCATAGATGAAACCAGCGATGTTAAGGAGGCGTGTAAAGTTGTAAAATTATATTACCTGCAATGTGTAGAACGCCTTATGTTAGTAAAGCATACATTCAACATACAATGTTATCGATGATCTGGAGTATTGTATTGTCCCTATAGCAAACCTGAATTCAACAAGTACTTCGTTAATGTGAAATAAACGTAAATTTATATTATAACCAAAATTTCCTGTCTAATTTAATTTGTTCCTCGAATCTTTACAAAAACATTGCCTTTGCGGTAAGAATTCTTGAAGATTATGTATGGCTGAACTAGGTTCCACGAGGTTCAGGAGGACACCTGGCATAATATTCATATCAAAGGCAGGAAAAGCTAGTTATTGTAAGTTGAACAACTGTAAAAAGAGGTACGTCATAGAGATGGATCTTACAGCAGACGCTAGACATTAATCCACTGCATAGACGTCTTTACGAGGGACCTGTAGAGCCCATCACATATGCCTATGACTCTTAATTAATCATGAACAGTAACTGCTAATAATAAGTTTTCTGGTGGAATGGTGCTATGTAATGTACGCGTCAGCATTTCTGATGCAAAATGAAACCACGTGAATGAGTGCACACAAGCGGGAAATGCCTCTGACTGCCACTGGACACTGAACACTTAACACCCATTTAGTGGTGAGCTAATGTAAGAAGGCGGCAACAAGGCCAGATTTCATACATTAGCAGCGTCTAATAATCAAGAGCTGCGGATGTAAACGGGCGCTATACAAGCGGGTAACTCATTATAATCACTGTGAAGCGGTCATCACATAAAATCTCATTTCAATTACATCCACAGACACGCCCATGATAGGGCGACTCTCCTTTTTTGATAAGGCATAAGATTTGCCGGCATACGGCTGGTTAATCTTCTCATAAAGACACCTCCGCCATGCAAGAGATGTCCTGGACGAAAAATGGAAGATATTCACATACACCTATGACATTTACTCGAGTGGCCGTGCACATAAGCGTGATTCCGTTATGGGATTTACTATGGGAGTGAGACTTTTGCGAAGAAAAAGGTCTCGCCACTGTAAATATAAAGGCAAACTTCTAAGCTATTAATTCATCTGCAAACATGCACTCATGTTGTGAAAGACGGAGGGTATGCCTGTAGTGTTACAGATGTGTGTACGCTTCCAGACCCCAACATCGATCGGGATGACTAAGTTTACTCGTCGTAGCTAAAGTCCAACGCACAACTACGCGGCTTAAGGCTTTGCGGTACGTTTTTAGCCACACGAGAAAGCTAGAAGTCTAAAAAGACTGCCAATAACTTTGTAGCTCAGCAGTCGCTATCGCTCACACAGAATATAAGTCAATCCATTGGAATGCAGGAGTTGTGTGAGGCTATGTCTATGGCAAGGGCGAAACGCGCCCGCAATCCATGTCGCTGGAATACATCTTTCCCCACTCGACTATGATAAGGTATCCTTTTTAAAAAAGCCATTTAAATACGGCTGGAGGAATTGGTAAAATGCATGCAGAATATAATAGGGCGAATGCATGCCTGACGATAAGAACCTAAATATTTTTTAAACTATCGATAAGCATGGAGATCCTGCAACTGCGCAGGAACCAGTTTTCTTAGTATCGCAAGCGTAGCTAAGAGGAAAATTCGTCAGAAGAAGAACTGGCAGATATCAACTTTTGGTCGATTTTTAAAACTCTCCGACAGCATGAAAAGGAGCTTCATACGCCGTTATTCCTGAATTTGTGTTTCCCCGCAAAATTGTAAAGACTATGCAAACTCACGTTGGTCAACACGACCAGTTCAGTCGGAATTGAGAAGGCATCTCCGAGCTGTGGGCACCGCTACTGCTATCATGTGTGCTTTACATTATAAGCGTGGGCCACCAATATTTTTTTTTGTTTTTGGTATAGTGAAAATATTATTTAATTTTAATTTTATGATTTAAGCCGCTCAACGCTACTTTAGTTTTTCCAAACAAATCGTATGGGGAACTTTCAAGTTTTTATAAAAAGTGTACCAATAGCTCTTACCCTTAGTACCGAAATCATTAGCTATACATATTCTCATAGGAAATTAAACAGTCTAAAAAAAATATTCGCAGAGTTTTTTTTGCTAAGTTGAATCGTTTAGTAGGTTTTCGAGGTTGAAGATCAATCTCAAATTTTGTAATATCCTATACGATTTGCATGGCAAAACTTAAGACGCGATTATGCAACTTGAAACGTTAAAAAATATCTACAGGCTATCTCTTCAAAATCAGAAGTATTAAAAAAATTTTTTTTTGCCCACCCTAATACATGTAATGTGCATATTCTCCTTAGCAATGTATTTTGAACTTTTCGATTAGTATGTTGTGCAGTTGCAAGTATTTGTTGTTGTTAATGTGATTGAAGTTTGAGATTTGTTTGGCTTGCATTTATTTTATATTCGTTTTTCGTACGCAAATCACTGAACTTTACATCCATGATTTTGGTCATATAAAACCTCCCTACTTAGTATCTATATAAATATTATACAAACTATTTAGTAGCAAAGTAAATTTAGGTCTGTACGAGTATATCTCGATTTATTGCATGCATCATTTATATGCGCTTCATTGCATCAAATAAATTTGACGATTGGGAAGTGAAGGACATTGTGAGAGCTGACCGAGAGGACGAGTCGAATGCATTTAAATGTAAATACGCTAAAATTCAAATGGCTGACGGAAGATCAAAGGACAAAACAATATTTGTAGCATTTTATAGCCAGAGAGGAAGTCGTACGTGTGAAAGAGAAGGCAATTCGATTCTTTATGTGATCCTATCAATGGTAAAATAAAATGAAATTTTATTTATTTTGATTTAGATTTGCATAAAAAATAAATTTACATAAAAGGATGGACAAATTTAAAATCAAGCTATGTTTGCAACAATTGCATTGAATGTGTACTGAGCAAGATTTTTAGTTTTGCAATTTTGGTACAACTCGATATTGTGATCTCGTAGAGTATGCTTTAAACGCTATAGCTTGATTGTCTGTTATTGAACAAGAGGGGATCAATAAGAAATAGTACTTGATCCCTGATACTGCAGATGATTCGAGCCGTTGATATGTTACTCAGTGGAGCTTACTTGTTTGATTATGAAGCCACGACCTCATTCTTTGCCCACATTGACGTTAAAATCGTGCAACACGATTACAAGGCATGGTGGAAATCACATGGCTAGTACTTATCAATCTCATTCGCATTATTTGTCCACGAATATACGCAGATACGCAGATTTGTTGAAGCATCTCGTATTCTTATAGGTCGCTATGAGATATATGCTCCTGTATCTCTCACAATAATTGCATGTTAATAGCTTCATTTTTTAGCTTCCTCTCTTTCTTTGTTATGCAAGGCCCCTTGATGTTTCCTCGACTTGTCGGTAAGCGGCATCCTCTATAAAAAAGAGGAATACTTCACCATAGTCATTATAAGAACTCTTGAACTTAAGGGACCTAGTGAGCATTAGAAGTGCCATTCTGATGCATGTTCTCCTGGAATCATCTCTAAGGTGTTGTTATTACTTGATCGAAATTTAGTTCTTGCCATTTAATTCAACAAAGAACCGGTAAGGAGATTTTTATGGCGTTCTTTTTACAAATTTGGATATAAGAGCCTAGACCAATGGCTCTTCCCTAAGCCACAGGTCTTATGTTTGGCGTTAAAATTAAAACCCATTTGTTCGCGTATCATCCTCTTAATATAAGCTGTGATAGAGTAGTTATTTCGGATTGGTGTTGTCTTGTACCAGTTGTGAGAGTTTCTTTGGGTTACTGTGAGTAGACGGCACTCCGTAACAAACTCATTGATATCTAACGCCCTTACTAATTTTTCATTAAGCTCCGCTAGATGCTGCTGCGTAAAGGCTGCTGCTTGGCTTTACGAAAATATGCATTTTTCCGCCCCTCCATTGTATATTCCTGAAGGGAGCTGTAATTTGTATGTATCGCTAGTAATTTTGCTAGAAAGATACTGGCAGATTTTGGAAGGCTGAAGGATCGTGTAAGCATGAACAGCTCGCGGAACGCTTCTTTTCCGATACCGCATTTCATTTAGCAACCATCGGCGTAGAGTACGCGGATTTTCTTCTCTAAAGTCACCGAGGACGGCAGGGATTGTTTATCTGATATGATTATCTAAGAGAATTTCCAACAACTTCAGCCATAATCATCTGAGGTTTATGGTTGTAGCCTTTGCCTCTTTCATTTATTAATTTTCCTGCTTTAGGAAAGAAGATGCGTTTGATATTTCGTTTTTGCTTTGTGGAGTATAAGGCAGAGTTATACGCGCCCTATAGACCCTTTTCTGCTACGAGATCACTGGATAACGTGGCCTCTGCAATATCACTGTGGTGTTACCATGTGGGTCGGGGTAACTTATATGAAGAGAAGTGGTTGATTGCTAGTCTTATAACTCTCTGCCTATTATCACGTTATGAACTCCCTCGAAGGGATGAAAAGGACTCAGAAGGGTCCCAATATCTGTTGTGACTGGAGCCAGGGAAATGTAAATTCTTAAGTATGTCTTGGGAGTCCTTGACTTTCTATATTGCAAATCCGATTTTCTGAGTTTGAATCGATTTTATGTATACTAAATTCTGAACTTTAATTTTAATTTTCTTAACTTAAATTTTGATTTTGTGAACTTGAATTGTCATAATTGTGTGGGTTTTAATTTTCTGAATTTGAAATTAAATTTGTTGAGTTTAAATTGCAATTATCTGAATTTGAATAAAAATTCTGTGCATGAATTGTAATTTTCTGCGCGTGAACTGTAATTTTATGAATGAGGAATGAGAACTCTGATTTTTTTTTTATTTTTCTGAACTTAAATTGAACTTTTCGGAATATGACTTGCAACTAAGCTAAATTGTAAAGTTAGGAGCTTGAATTGTAGTTTTCGGAACTACAATCGCAATTTTCAAAATTTGGCTTGTAACTTACTGAATTTGAATGGCAATTTTCTCAATTTAAATTGGAAATTCTGAATTTAAAATAAAAATTTTCTTAATTTAATTTCAAAATTCTGAATTATAATTTTGAGTTGTGTTTTTATGAATTAAAATTGGAAATTATGAAAATTTTAATTTTCTGCATTTCAACTGAAAATTCTGAGTTCTAGTTGCAATTTCCTGATTTGGAAATGAACATTTTTTGAACTTTATTTGAAACTTTCTGAATTTGAAATGAAATTTCTAAATTTGAATTGTGATTTTCTGAATTAAATTTGGAATTCCTGAACTTAAAAGCTTAGTTTTCTGAATTGGAAATTATGAATTATTGTTGTAATATTTTGATTTGAAATGAAAAATCTGAACTTGAGTTGTAATTTCTTAAATTTGAAATAAAAATTGAGAACTTGAATTTGGGTTTTCTAAACTGAAATTTAAAATTCTTAACTTCAAATAGTTTTTCTTTGGCTTTGAATCGGAAATTTTCAATTTGAGGTTAGTGAATTTGAATGGAAAATTCTGAATACAAATTGCACCTTTTTCAAATTAAACTTAAAAAGGTAGTGTACTCTTTAAATTTAATTTCGCTCCAAGTTCTACTGAGGAGATCTCAAATATAGACTAGTGAGTGGCATATCAAATTTCATATGTCAGCCATAGTACAGGTTTACAAGTATGATATGCATGAGAAGGAAACAATTCCTTTCTCTTTCTAACACACTGCCGTTTGACACTTCGGTCAGTGTCAAACTATTGTGGAACTCAGTGGAACCTGCGTGGAACATGCGTTTGACACTGAACGAAGTGTCAAAATTACCGGGGTTGCTGTCGTGGAAAGCAACGGAGGGAAACAAAAAAAAGAGCGGAATATCAGAAATGGGTTGCTGTGATGGTAAATTTTTTTGAACGAATTTAGTATGCAAATGAAGTACACCTATATGGGTTCTACAGAAAATTATACAAAAGTCTTGAATTGGGGTATCTGAGGACGCGTAGTTATTCCAGGGGTGGCTTTCCATAATTCGATATCGATCAAGAACGAGTATAAAATAATCGTTTTTGCTTTCCGTAACACAAATTGTCGACGCGTCGTATCGATACAAACTGTTCGATACCAAATTAGGTGTCGAATTGCCTTTTTGAAAGTTATAATTTTATGCCTTGGTGATTATTTAGGGAATGATTTTTTATTCAGAGATTAAGAAACAAACGCTATTTATAAAAGCAAATATTTTGGTAACCCCACAAAGCTTTCTAAACACCCTTTGAAATCTGCAAACTAAAGAGTTCATACCAAGATACGGGAACTAAAATGGCATCATCGAGCGTTCGATATCGACTTGAAGTATCGAATCAAGAGTGTCGACTATCGAATTATGAAAAGCCACCCCAGTATTAAGAAATGAAAAGACGCGTTTTGTCCTGTTATCAATAGTCTAAAGGCGAAAAGGTATTCGAATTATTGGGAGCGAGGCAAAAACGCGTCTATTAATACCTCCCCCAACGGTTTTGGTCGTGTTTTAGCAATCGTCCCCGGTAATAAAGTATCACAATTTGTTAATTAAAATTGTCCAAAACATATGGATTTTAAATAGAGTTGTAACTAAGTGCTCATTTGAAAGTAAATAAGGATATTTCTTTGTAAATTTACGATAAAAATTTTACGCAGTTTTCGTTAGCAGCTACTAAACTTTTCTTGGACCTAAGAAGTACAACAGTGCCAAATAGCATCCACAAAAAATAAAAACGAACAGGAACAAGCATTTTATCAGGCGAGCGTGGCTGTGTATGTGCGTGCTGCTACATATCCTACTTGTAGACCTGTACTATGATGTCGGCTGCCGTTTTAAAAACGCCTTATTTCAAAATTTATTTGAAGAACGCTCTCTTTCAGAATTTTATTCAAAAATACTCAATCTAAAAATCTGTTTAAAAAATGGCCTATATGAGTATTAATTCAATTAAATTTCACAGAAGATAATACGAGGTAGGGCGCTCTTCAACCAAATTCTGAAATAGGGCACATTCAGTCACTTAACCTGTACATGTTTCTAGATAAACTTTTATTTTTATTTATCGCACATATATTTCTCATTTTTATGACAGAAAAATCGGTTGATTGCTTGCATGTGCACACGTTTTTGCAATATCAAACAATCGCTGGCTTTTAACTACAAGAGTGCTACGTATCAACAATTCAAGCATAAACAAAAAAATTGTCAAAGCTCACAACAAAAAAAAAAACAAAGGAAAAAACAAGTAAGGACTGGACTGTCTTCGGCTGTGCCGAAGACTTCATACCTTTCATGAATGGGGCTGAACAATAATCTTATCCCGTTCGTAATCTCCAAATAATCGGATGTATAAGATAAGAAATATATAGTGAAAAGATGCATATATCTAAACGATTTTTAAGATGAATATAAAATAAAAAATAGGTAGGTACTTTGTGTGAGGATGCAAAGCTTTACGTTTTTTGTGGTCTGCATGTAAAAACTATGACTGCGAGTCACATATTTCAACAATATATGACGTAAGCGTAACTATTTGAGGAAATTTGATGAATTTTGAAGCTTCTAGCCGTAAAAAAGGGGCAAAAATGAAAGTTTATATGGGGTATATAATATATACACCACCGATCTCTATGATTTTTTCAGACAAAAATATATGCTACATACGTAAGAATTTGGTGAAATTTGAAGCTTCTAACTGTTAAAATATTTTTAATTTTTTTTTTTTTATATACTATATATACCACCGATCTTTATTTATGATTTTTGGTATATATACGGAAGCCTCTGGCTCTTAAAATAGGGCAGTAATTACGAAAAGTTTCTTATCTGAACAATCGGTTGTGGGGATATATACTATATATACGACCGATCTCCTCAATTTTTTCAGACAATAATATGTGCAATATACGAAAGTATATGGTGAAGTTTGAAGTTTCATTCTGATAAATTGAGGAAGATGTGACAAAAATCCTCTTTTTCTGAAAAATCGGTTATATGGAGGATATATGCTATAGCGGTCCGATCCGGTCGGTTCCGACAAATGTATAATCGGACACCCAAATTCACCCGCTCACCAAATTTTATCAAGATATCTCAAAAATTGAGGGACTAGTTTGCATGGATAAATCAACTCAGCTCTTCATCCTGATTATTTCGGTATACTTAATGGTGGGTCTATCTATTTTCCTTTAAGGACTTACAATTTTGGGATTCGTGACGAAATTAATATACCATTTCATTTTCATGAAAGTTATAATAAGTATAAAAACAAAATCTCTTTGTAATGATTTTGACATTTTGTGTTGTTGAATATAAATACAACGAAACAAGTTGCTGAGTGTTGACTATGCTTGAAAAGCGCTGTTAGTTAAAAGTTTGTCATATACTAAAATTGTAAAATTTTTAACAAATGCAGAAAAGTGGCTTCATTTAAAACTTTAAAAAAAAAAAAAAAACTTTGTTTTAGCTATTTATACGTCTTGTTTTCATCCACTCAATCGCTTTACAAAAAATAGCAGAGTTTGTCATTCATAGAACATATTCGATTTTATTGATTTGACTTAAACTATTTATTTAATGCATATCGCTTTTACTTAGTTGGCGCCCACCTCAGCAGTCCACAATTTCGATTTATTATTAAAGTAACTAAAGCTTTGCATATTTGATGTGGGAGTGCACAGGTACAAATGTTAAATTTTCCTTTCTTTTATACTTGTATATAACACATACACACATATTGTCGTACACCTAGAAGGGCATATTTCATTTGTAGAATAAAAATTGTGTCAAGTGTGTGCTCGCCTGCAACATGGCTTAAAGGCATTAGTCTTTGCACCTGAGGAAATCTTTTTACTTTGTATTTGTAATGTGAGACAAAGTGCATAGTGACGACAGCAAATAAATATCAACTTTCTTTATGTAAATTTATGTAAAGGCCTGTGGGAAAATTTAAGTTTAGAAATTGAATGACATACTAAGGAGTACAAAAGAGTAATTAGCTAAAGGCAACGAAGAAAGTGTGAGGCGCATTACTTATAGAGTATAAGCATTGGTGGGATCAGGTGCAGCATTGGCTTAGTTATGATATTCCTCAATTAACGGTAAATGTTATACAAGGAGGGAAAAGCTGAGGAAGGGTTTGAGAAAAGTAATTTCACTAATAATAAAGTTTGGAGGGACCGTATGTTGTAGATATGAGGTGCAAATTTGTATGTTGGCGAGATTCATTAGAGCGAAAGAAATTTAGGACCAGATTATGTTTGACGCCGTGACACTGTGCGTCGCACGCTCTGTCATTAACATCTACCACTTTGGCTCTTGAAGTGCTCGAGACAAAAGTTCTATGGAAGATGTATAGTCCTGTTCGTGAAGCCGATGGCGAGTATCGAAGGAGGTATAATGATGAGCTGTATGTGCTCTACGCAGATATGACGATAGTGCAGTCAACAAGAACCCAAAAGCTTCAGTGGCTAGGTCATGTTATGTGAATAGACGAAGACGTTCCGGCCAAGAAATTATTTCAGTCGAGACTACGCAGTTTGAAAGCAGAGAAAGGGAGAAAAATAGAATTAGCTGACATATTTTGTTACTAACTTTATTGCCGTTTTGAAAGCTTTAATTTAGTTACTAAACGAAGCCTCACACAACCGCAATCTCCTTATATTAAATTTAAGCTTGATCGAAAAAATTACTCGAATTCACCTATATTCCTAAAACTATGGATATATCGATCAACCACTATAGACCGAAATCTTGTTGTAAAAATTTTAGTTTTAAGACCGTGAATAACCTTTGGTAAGGGGTGCCAAAAAGGGCTGTTTTCACATAGATAGAAATAAGTTGAATTTGGCAAAGAACTAACCGCTTCGGACCCTCGATATTTCAGTAGCACACTACTTGGGAGTATCAAAGGCAGATGAAATGGGCAATAGGATTGGACACATGAACGGAAGTCTAAATGGAAGGGTGGCAAGAGGAAGGTAAGGAGTAAAGAGAAGGGAAGAGCGAATGGTAGTGGGAGATCGAGAGTGGGAAAAAGGGGAATGAGAGTAATAACAAAGAGTAGAGGAAGAGGGAAGTTATGAGTGTGAGCATGTGAAAGAGTAACAGTAGGAGTACGTGGAAATTAGAGTTAGTGAAGTGGTTAGAGTAAGAGGAAGAGTAAGAGTAAGGCTATGAGTAATGGTGAGAATAAGAGAAAAATAAAAGTGATCTTAAGGATGAATTTGCGAGTAAAATTAAAAGTATGACTGATCGAAAGTATAAGAATAACCGAAATAGTAAGAAAGGAAGTAAAAACAAGTAAGGAAGGCTAAGTTCGGGTTTAACCGAACATTACATACTCAGCTGCCAAATTACTGCTTGCAAAACTTTTAAATTACCTTATTTTAAAAGTGGGCGTTGCCACATTTTACTAATTTCCTATTCTGCGTCATAAGGTCAACCGACCTACCAAGTTTTATCGCTTTATCCGTCTTTGATAATCAATTATCGCACTTTTTCGGTGTTTCGAAATTTTTGATATAGAAAAAGTGGGCGTGGTTATAGTCCGATTTCGCTCATTTTAAATAGCGATCTGAGATGATTGCCCAGGAACTTACATACCAAATTTCATAAAGATACTTCAAAATTTACCCAAGTCATCATGTTTACGAACAGAAGGACGGACGGACGGCATTGGCTAAAAAGATTATGAGGAAACTTTCTGAAATACAGAGATGAAAGCCAAACTTTTGATAAAAACGAGGTCTAGGACTAGACTAGGATTGCAAAAACCGCAGCTAAATTTGGGTGTACGTTAAGTGGGTCCTAGAAAAAACTTTTTTATTTTTCCAAAAATAGCCGAAGCTGGTTTAAGTGGAGCTTCATCTCTGATATTGAGAAGGTCTATAATTTTTTTTAATGTTGTTTGAATTGAATGACTTTCATGAAAGAAGATGCTGCTTTTAGTGGCTTCAACTATGCAAAACCGACTTCAGCCATCTAAAAGCTAATAGCGGAAATATAAATATAATGGAGCTAAAAAACTAACGAGCTTACAACCAACAAAAAAGTTCGCTGTCTTCAGAAGGATAAAGAAAAAAGTGTTCCGAGGCCCTCGCAATATAACCTTCAAAGTTTTTTCAAGCTTAGTTTTTCTTATACGTCAATCTTATCAGAATTCAAAGTAGCTTGCAGTAAAGCTTTAACTCAGTTTAGTAAATACAGTTGCTTCAGCGTGAGAGCAAAAAATGCTCCCCTATTCACTATCAGAGAAACGTTCAGAATACGAAGTAAACCAGTGATCGACTATTTCTTTGTGTCTTTTATCTATCTTTTGTAAATTAATTTATAAAAAAAAAAAATGGTGCCAAAATACTTCGTGGTTAGTTATCATAGGGTTAGTTATTTTAGGAAACGGAGTCCTAGGAGGTCATATGACGGGGTACTTTGGGGCCACCAAACCAATTTTTTTTTCAAAGTTCTAAAGAACCACATTTTTGTTTGCAAAGTTAACTTTGACGGAAATATTCTAAGCCCCTTAACCCACTAGGGCTATAGATGCCCTTGGCGGTTCCTCTGCTTGGCTGGTGAAAATCTAAATATATAAAATATTTCCCAAATCTGAGGCTGGAACGAGGCTAATAGAAGTAAACAAATGTATATTCGTAATCTTTGTTTAAATTGTTCATATGTGATAAACTGGATTTAAATGAACTTTCCTGCAGGGTGACTTTTGAATTTTGTGTGACTTTCGCCATTATTCACAAATGTAACTTTATGCAGACATATGTATACGTGAGTGTGTTTCATTTCAGCTGCTATGCTCAAGTTGATATTTGCTTAACTCAAACCAAACCCAGCCTTCGTACAACAAACACACAAAAAACAATTTACATACACTTGGCAAGTTTTTAGTTACTCAGCTGAAACTTCTTTTTGTTTAACTTTGGCTTGCCACATCACGTCTACGCTCCATTAGCTGATATTTGCGCGCTGACTTTATAAACGACGAAGATGAACGACTTTCAACACATATGTACATGAAATGACGTATGTGCTGCTTGAATGTGTGTATGTGTAGTACAAGATGAGCAACACACATGCCGTAAGTTAATCGGTGAGAGTGGCAGTGATGCAAGTGACACTGCGTATGAGTAATAATATGAACCGACCTAAGGGTTTACCAATGTTGACGTTGATATCGTTTGTATGTCACATTGCTGCTGCTAACTCAAATGCTGCATGATGTGATGAGCTGAAAATGATAGCAAAAGCAATGTTTTTTGTTAGTGTAAAACTTACCTGCATTGTGCCGGAAATTGTCATACGTTCGCTGAGTATCTCATGCAAATGCCGAGTTCCCATTGTGTTTCGTAGAGTAGTCTGTGCCAAAAGTCTGGTCGAATGGTGAGCGTTCTCCACGTTCGCTATAGAAACTGTCGCATTCGAAACGCGATAATAAACCACTGCATCCACCGAGACGGTGACACTATCCTTTGTCAGTACCTACAAAGTGGCAGTGGTTGGGTTTTTGGTTGTTTGTTTTGCTAGCTTTTAGCTAATTTCTGTTTTTTTTTTTTTGTTATTCGTTTTACTTAAATGTTTTTGGTTAGTTTATGACTTTGTTTTCTAAATTACTTGAAATAAAAAAAATTCCTAGCTTTCACTGTCCTCTTCAACTTCAACTGTTTCTTTATGCTCTATTCTTCTTTCATAATTTACCAATACATACATGTATGATGTGTACTCGGCAGTTTATATGTTTTAAGGTGAAATTGAGGTTTATATACTTATGTAGATACATAAAATCAAACGAATGTGTCTTCATATTTGCTCGATGGTTTCCCTTTCATATATACTACAAACTTATATACATAAGTGCTTACATACTCTACCTATGAAGTCTTCTCTACCTTAAGATAAATACAAAATTATGGACATTCCATATGTATGTGTACTTCTGTATGTGTTCATGCATGCGCATCATATGTGACAATTTTTAGCGAGCTGTGTGCACATTTTCATCTTCATTTTCATTTAAATTTCCAGATGTAAATTCAACCACATTTCTTCCATATAGCACACATTCGCCATCTTAATAATGTTTCCTACTACAGTGCTGCACATAAATATAATACAAGTAATGTTGTATACAAGTTCTGGGACTGCATTTCACCACTACCATTTTACGGTAAGGCTGAGGAGACAGAAAAAATCCACGAAGAAACAAACGCTTTATTGATAATCAGAATCTGAAAACACGCTAAGCGTAAAGTCGACGAGCTCGGTGAAGGATCGGGCTTCGATAAAGAAAAAGAGAGCCCTGTTACAAAACTCGACATCTTTAAGAGTTATCCAGCGATTGGGAGCTGTAGACGACTAAACGGACAACGAGAGCGTGCGCTTGGCATGAGCTCAAAAGGCAGTGGAATTAGATCAAAGTCAGCTCGCTGTGAAGGACTTTGCTGCTAGCAATCCCCCACCGAATAAAGTGGGCCTGGGCGGGAAGAGGTGGTAGCAATTGACCGAAGACGTTCCACTACTAGCACGATGAGGCAAGCTCCTGCGGTAATAGAACTAAGACTTCTAAATTTGTAAGTAAGGGTGAAGGAGGAACTTCAAATAGTGACAACCATGTACCTCGAATCCCCGAAGAAAAGTAGCGATGACTCCTGCTTACTGGAATGAAGCTGTCCCTGGCTGTTTTTTTTACTAGCTTTCAGCTACCGAGGTAAACTTAATGCCAGGTAGTAGCCACAGAGACTGATATTATAGAGGACACATATGTGGTGGTCTAGAACATAGTTGTGAAATTTTGTCTTAACAATCAGAGCTCTGCAAGAAAATAATGAAATAGTGTTCCAAAGGTGACGCATTAATAACTGTATTGATTACCTTGATTTCGCCAGCTGCATGTGAAAAAAATCGAGTTCGTCTGGCTGGCGTGGGACTTCTACTCTTTCGCAGTAATTAATAAGGGCGAACTATAAAAGCTTGACAAGAGTTACAGAAAAAATTAAATCAAGATTCCAGTAGGCAGTGCCAACAGGGTTCTTTTGTGGACTTAGAGGGGTCTTTAAGCAACGTTTAATTCAGGTGCAGATCGCATAGTTTCCGATTTTGCAGCGACTATTTTCGGGCTTGTTTTGGACTCGTTTCTTGCCTGTTTCAAGTTCTTTGTGGGACTCTTCTGCGATCGTTTTATTTTAGTACTATTTCGAAAAATTAATTTATAATTTTGAGGACCATATTGGGACTATTTCAGTATTATTTCAGGACACAGGGCTGTTGTCGGGATAATTTTTTAAGAAAGTTTACGTTTTTTTTAAATTTGTTGTTTTAAATTGTATTCATAAGTCTATAGACATAAAATTTAAAAAATAGTCATTATTGAAGGTTAAGAAATAATTTGTCCAAACTTGTCCTCCTCTTTCACTTATAATTATGTTTAGCGCTGTTAAATGCTTCTAAGATCCAGCATGTGCATCTGCGTTAAAAAATTCTAGCTCTTTCGCGCTTATTATTAATATAAAATAGAAAAAAAAGAGAGCAGAGCAATGCAATTTCGCTTTCATTTGCATTAATTTGCACGACAGTATAAACAACAACAAATAAATTTAAAAAAAAAAAACAACATTATTGATGCGATTTTGTGGTGCGAATTGCAATGACAGGACAGACAAATTTTATTACGTACATGTGCATAAATATGTCAACATTTGCCTATAACCAAGGGTGTATGTATTTTTTTTTCTACCACTCTATTTAAAATACACTCACACACAAATACTTGATGTTGCCCTTGTGTTAGTGCATGTTATACATCGCCATCGAACATCGTCATATGTTAACGGAAAAACAACAAGGATACGATTTCGCTGTGACATTTATGTAAATATTTATTTTGCATTTTATTTAATGCAATGACTATGATGCTCCGCTCTTGATTTATGTACATAATGAATCGTGTATATTTATTTATTTGCATACATACATATAATGAAAATTCGAAAGTTTGTGCTGGAATTTGTTGTGATTAAATTTTGTTCTTATTTTCGTTTTTTTGTTTGAAATAAATTTTTATAATGACACGTTGCGGCAAATGAAGTGATTTTTGTTACAGCGTGCCATTTAAATGAAGATCGAAATAATGGTTCAACTATATGGTTGGCTCATCTGTACAAAAACAAAATATGTTAGTTCAGATTGCCAAAATCTGCGTGTTGGTGTTGGTGCGAATGGTAAGGAATGGAAACATAAAACTTAGCAGTTTTTGTATGTTTGTAAGAAAATGTTGCCAATGTGTTGGTTTCATTTTGAGTTTGCCATTTCCTTTTGACAATCCCATCGACCACGCAATGAAATAAATAAAATAAGCTGATGAGATGAGCCAACCATATAACTGAGCCATGATCGAAATGCATACAGCCAAGGCCAAATTAGTAGCATGTGTTGTTGCTTCTTCTTGTTTATTTGACATACAACGCCTTGTACAACAATTGCCGTCTTTCAGTGAGTTTTACAGCTCCGGCTCATGCTCAATTCTCACGAGAGTGCTCATTGAGAGACTTGAGAAGCAGATGTCGTGAAATTTTCGCACACGTAAAATGTGATAGGCAGATGCGGCGAAAGGCTAAGCAGCGACATCTATTTTTGAAAAAGTAGGTATATTGAAGGCCGCGTTGCCAACTTAAAAAGAAGTAATTAACAAATTATCTGGATCACAAATTGAACCAAACTTCTATATGGATTTATCTGGCTCAAATCGTTGTTGTTGCATTTACATGCAAAATTATTTATCTGGCTCAGGATTTTGCCACCGGATGATAGCTAATATGTCATTAATTGAAATCAAGGCGAATTCAGTACCAGGTGTTGTTATCCCAACATCTGATTGCTTCTTCTTGATTATTTTCCATACAGCGCCTTGTACTTTAATATATCAGTTAATCGAAATCAATTAAAATTATCTTTTGACTTGACATTCTTCTGCACGGCGGTTGAATTCGCTTTGCCATCACCTTGTATAGATTCGCCTTGGACACCACAACTAAACGAATTATATTTATAGCGTTTTCTTTTCTGCAAAAAGTGTTACGCTTTTTGTACGCCGCGCAAGGGTTGTAAATATATTTTGTTCTATTCTAAAAAGCAGGTAACGCCTTTACGGGGTATTTCGTTCTTTTGTGAAAATTGTTGACTGCTCGCAACGTAAAAGCGTTACAATTTTACCATGCATAAAATGGCGGTGTGGCAGTGCAATTTATTTTCTTAACTTCGCAAATTTTTAGCGAAGAATATTGAACTGAAGGAAATAATTGCTAATGCATTTTTATTTTCATTGACAGCGCGTTTCTGAAAAACAGCTAATACACGGGGTAGCCATTTATGTTTTTTGCATGCACTATAAATGTTGAAAATTTTCTGTGGTAAGAGTAGCTCTATTAAGGCTTTACCATTTACTTTGGCAACAATTTATTTCAGAAAAGAAAACGCTATTACACTTACGTAAGTGGTGAAGGGTAATCTTAGTAGATACATACATACACCAGAGGTAAATTTTTTTGTTTAATTTTCTTAACACCCTGTTCGTTAAGTGGGATAACCGTATGTACTAAATTCACTCAAGAATATAAGGAATATCAGCCAATCTCGTCTGCTATTTCGAAAACGTCCAATCTCAGAAAACTTCTGAAAAACGCCCTATCTCAGAATTTGGCTGAAGAACTCCCTGTTTTAAAATTTTTTTTATAAACACCCAATATAACCTCAAAATGTATTAAAGTTAGGCTCAGGTAGGGTGGCCACCATGGTATTGGTGTGTCGTACTCCCCCATCACGCGGAAAATCCTGGCCACAAAGGTTGGCCAAAGCAACTTCAAAAACTTGCAAAAAAATTTTTTCAATTAGAAAACAATTTTTCTAAGCAGGGTCCATCTTCATCAGTGGTTCGGCAAAGGCTGTAATCCCAGTTGACAAAACTCACAGCATTATCCTATCATACTGCCCCAAAAACGTGTCTACACTTGAAGGAAGGCTCAGTGAAGGGCAAGCCAAGGAATGGCCGCCAAAAGGGATCAGCAGAAGCGCAGTTTGAGAGCAATGTTCTTTCCCTAATTAGGAAAAATCGATCCATGTCAATTAGATATGTTGCTGAAATAGCCAAAACCACACTTGTGTAAGTCACACGAAACATGAAGAGAAATGGTATTAAAACCTGCAAAAATAAAAAAGTTCAAATAAAGTGACAAACAGACTTCAAAAAGCTTTTCCCTTGGGCAATGAAACATTATAGTGTAGACAGAAAGGATCCTCCTCTATTGTACGCTTATGTAGATTCTCCTTGGGTTCTTGTTCGGTCAATTGCAATGATATAAAAATCGTTCATACCACGTAAAATGTTAAGGTTTTTTGAACTTTTAAGCTGTAGCACGATGGGTAACCCAAAAGCTTCAGTTTGAAAGTCCAAAAAACTATAAAAGTTAACCTCGCTCCACAAAAGGGTCTGGACATTTTTGTAAGGGTGCACGTGGGCTCTGTTTCGAGCAAAAGTAAAAAAATCGATCCCGATGGTATTGCGAAAAAAAACTTTTAATTGGCATTTTTTTTATTGTTTATTGTTTTAAATTTTTTCCAAAAAGATTGCGATTTTTAAAGCGTTGCTTAAAATAAAGAGTATTTACTACCCTATAAAAAATATACAGGTCATTTTGTGGTGCAACGTCTATTTTTATGCCTTTCATGAAAATGAAATGGTATATTAATTTTGTCACGAATCTCAAAATTGTAAGCCCTTAAAGGAAAAGAGATAGACCCACAACTAAGTATACCGAAATGATCAGGATGAAGAGCTGAGTTGATTTAGCCATGTCCGTCTGTCCGTCTGTCTGTTTGTATGCAAACTAGTCCCTCAATTTTTGAGATATCTTGATAAAATTTGGTGAGCGGGTGTATTTGGGTGTCCGATCAGACATATGTCAGAACCGGCCGGATCGGACCACTATAGTGTATATCCCCCATACAATCTATTTATCAGAAAAGAGGATTTCTGTCATATCTTCCTCAATTTATCAGATTGAAGCTTCACCATATGCTTTCGTATATAGACAATATTGTTGCCTGAAAATCTCGAAGAGATCTATCGTTTATATAGCATACAACCGATTGTTCAGATAAGAAACTTTTCGCAATTCCAACACCATTTGAACAGCTAGAAGCTTTAAATTTCAGAAAATGCTTACGTACATAGTGTGATGAATATTAGAAACACTAAGGGATAATATCATCCCTAAGCCGATACGAAGCAGTCAATTGTATATACATAAAGAGATCAATAATTATGTATACACATACATACAAGCAGCGGAGAGATACTCACAAAAGTATGCAATCATCAGCGAAGTAGTCTTCACATATAAACGCGCATATGGCTATGTGAGATGCTATAAACGTGCATCTGTAGTTTATAACTGGTAAGTTTATATCTGGTAACTAAGTAGTAAATTCTAGAAGAAGAAACGCGAACGAGACAGCAGAGAGTGTAAAAGGAGCGAAAGCGGAGTAAGCAGCAATCAGTTTGATTTAAGCACGCTATTGGTTGCGAAGTACACGTGTTATTGTGAAGTACTATAAAAGTAGTCTAATAAAGACCATTTTTGTATTATTGAATATTGGAGTTATTTATTCAACAATTTAGCACACAACTTCATTGAACTCATTGAACTCGATACGAACGTTAGTAGAGGGTGTAAAATAAGCGGAGTTTCACTAAATTCGTTACAGTAGCATATATTGTTGTCTGAAAAAATCATAGAGATCGGTGGTATATATAGTATATAGTATATACAAACTGTCATTTCCTTAAAGCGAGAACACGAATACAAATTGACGTTGCCCACAAAATGACATATGTGTTTTTGTAGGGGAATCAGTGAGCTTTATTTTGAGCAACACAACATAGAAATCGAAGCAGGTCCTTTTTTCGAAAAGTTGAAAAAATGTTTACAAAAGCATTTTTTTTAAACATTTCTTTAGTATAGAAAAAGTACTATAAGAATCATCATAATGTTTTTGTTTTTGTACGTTAAAATTTAGTCGCAATGCGTTCATATTTCGGCTACTCCTTTTGTAAAAGTGATGTACCCTATAATGACAACATGTTGACCCACTTTGGTGGATTTTGGAGTTATCAAGGTTTTCGAGTGGTAACACTTGCGCACACCTTAGCTGTTTACATATCGCTCATTTGCTGCAACGTCGTCATAACTCAAAAAACATAATTTTCCAGGAGAGCCATTCAAAGATTTTAACTGCCATATGTTGCGCATATAAAGGCATGTTTTCATTTTTATAACACGTGCTAAATTTTTAACTGATCACGAAGATTTTTTTATACAACATAGATCATGTTTTTTGAGTTATGACGACGTTGCAGCAAATGAGCGATATGTCTTTATTCTCAATACATATTTTTTATTATAACAAAATAAGTAATATATACATACGGTACATATAAAAACAGCTTAATAATCAAACAAATTTAAAAAAAAAATTTAAACAAAACAAACTTAGTTTACAAAAAAAGAGGGTAATTTCAAAGCATATGACAAATGCATTGCGCATATATATACATACATAGTGTTTTGTAGTGTTATAAAATTAGGAAAAAGCTGAATAAAACTCAAATTGAAAATGATAACAAACTGAAATAAGAAAGTCATTCCTAACTAAACGGATAGGTTTAAGTGCATTGGTTCACACACCTACACATACGTTTTCATACAATTGTACTGTATATACACAGTACATTATATATACGAACTTGTTAAGCTAAAATGTTTATATATTTGCATTTTTTATATATTTTTTGACTTCAAATAAAAAAAGGAACTCTATTACAATTTGCACAGTATCTTCCGTAGTCAACCTGATTAGTTATGCACATTTTAAGCAAAATTACATAATTTAAAACCATATGAAAAGACAACTAGTATATGCGTATAGATGTATATGGATATGTGTGTAAATATGTATGTACTAGGCCTTGTTAGTATTTAACACTACATAGTTACGAGATGGATTTTCTTTTCTTCAGATGGTTATTTAACTGTAGGAATGTATGTGTATGTATGTATTAGTATTGAACTATATGCATGTTTTGCATGTATGGAGCATAGTTATACTTCTATGTATATATGTATGTACATTTTATATTTACTAAATACATTAATATTTTATTCGATTATTTATTTATAAATATATATAGCAGTATTTGTATATATATGTATATAAATATGTTTGTCAAATATTTAGTCATTAGCATATATTAGAGCATATTTGTTTCTGGACGCTTTCTATACCGGCTATCAGGCAATCTACGCTGAGTTCTGCATTATCAATATTTTTGATATATACTTTGTACATATTTATATTAAAATAATTTTTACAATATCACCCTGATCAACTGTCAACTAAATTTTGTGTGTTAAAAATGTCTGTGTCTTTGATTTCACTATTTGTTTTATAAAATGCTTGAGTTTTCATATAGATTTTCTAAATTTTCTTTTTCTTTTGTAGAACATGCGAACCCTTTCCCATTTAACAGCCTAAACCACGCAAACACACATAGATGAACTCGACATCGGTTTGCTTTTATACTGGGGGTGGTGGCGGTCTGTTATCCTTTGCGTTTTTTGTGCTCTCAAAGGAATCAAAGGAAGCATTAAAATTCAATAAATAAATTGTAAAGTTTTTTTTTTGTTTCAAATTTGTTTAATATGTTTTTAGTACTTTTTGTTTTGTTTTTCTATGGTTAGTGTTTTCCGTTTTTAGTGGTTTGAAGTTAAGTCATTTTACGTTAGGATGAATATTTCTAAGATTTTTGAATGCGTTTTTTTGTGTTCATGATTAGGAAAAATCAATTCAATCTAATACAGAAAAAAATTTCATCTGATGGATGTGAAAATGTGTTTCGAAAATTCAAAATTCTGCCGTTATGTGTGAATGAGATTCATGAAATGCATGTATACATTGTGTTTAAAATAAAATTCTATTATTTTTTTTCTTTCAACTTAGTTATCTTGATGTGAGTCTTGTTTTCAATTTTTATTAGTGAGAGTGTTATTAGCTCTGTCACAAAAAAGTTATGAAAAACTAATGATAGTTAAAGATTGGTTGAAGACAGATAGCTTTTTTATTTGCTTTTTTTTTTTTTTTGTTTGTTTGTTGTTATTATTTAGTTTAGACATTTATAGAAATAGCATGCTGTCAAAAATTTAACTTTAAATCGGGGTTAAAAGGGTTAGTTAAATCGGTGCGTTGGGTTACATACATATTCATGGATTCAATTAAACAATTTGTTGCATAACAAACATTTTGTTCTAATTAAAAAAAAAGTAGATATAAACATTTTTAACTTAACTTAATGTGTAATATGTTAGTATGTATGTACGCGTGCACTGTTATTCACTGGCATTCCTTGTGTTCATTCCATCTACTTTTAAATAAGGGAATGTACACCAAAAAGTCTAAAGTTGTTTCATAGGTTTTGTTATGATATTTAATATGTCGAACATAATTTTGATTTGTTGTCGAATTCTATATTTTGTATTTTACATTACTCTGCCGTCCTAATAAAGAATATGGTTATCTGTTTTATTTTTCGAAGATTTTTTATTTACATAACCAAAAAATTTGCGTATACGGATATAAAGTTTAAACTTTTTCTTGCAGAAATACAAAGATCACATTCAAGTTAGTCCGAATTATTTATTTTAAAAAAATATACAGCATATGTTGGCAAGTTAAAAACAAGTTAAATTCAATATGAAACTTTCAGTTAGAAAGTAGGTACCCACATACTTTTTAGGACAGCAGTATTAGTCGCATACTCAACTATTTGTTTTCGGTTCTCTTTAGAAATACTTTATTACATAAGGATTTTATGAAATCAAGTTTTATTAGTATGTCCCAAATAGAACCTACCTCTTGCTTTGCAACAGGCTATCTGATGTCCAGTGATCAGAATATGGAAACTGCTATTCAGAAATTTGTATAAACTACACAAAAAGCTAACTAAATATCTAAATAATATATATTTTTATTTTATGTTTCTACGTATTGCTCCCTTTTTCTGCTCTCACCTTGATCCGAACTCTATAAATGGGGTGGCTCTATGCCGTGTTTATTTTGGCGTGGTGCTTCTATTTAGTTTATATATACACATATTGTGTACGTTGCTTTTTTAGCCCTGTAGAAGAAAAATTATCAACTGCTTAACAAATAACTAATAGTTGATAATTTTACAGCAAAATTGCTCACTTCTCTCTATCGTGTTACGCACTCACGTATCGATATACATTTTCACTTAAGCTATAAATATGAAACTCTAAGACTTTTTATAAAAAAAAAATATCAAATTATGGCTCTAGTGAGCGTGTGTTGTCCATTGTTAAAGGTCGCGGCACAATTAAAATTTTCATATAGATGTGTTTAATACAAGCTTATGCATTCTAGTAACATCACCAAGATGTTGCCTTTGTAAATATGAAGGAACTTCAGACTTGGCAATTGAAGTTTATTTCGCCTTGCCCATTCACATACAAAATGTTGTGAAGCACTGTTATAAACATTCTCCCTATACAACAAAAATACTTGCTAACATATTTTGTGTCGTATTCATTTGTTATATTGCAGTTTTCAATTGCGAAAAATGTTAGAAAAGTTACCAATGAGTGCGAAAAAAAATTTCACTTGCAAAGTGTTCCTGCACCTTTAGCAGAAGCAAATGTCAAATTCTACTTCTTATGCTTTGCTTGCAACAAAAGTTGCAAGTTGGCTACTTTTCCATGTCAGATGGCGTCAATATTGCTCAATCCACAGTTCTCCATAAAAATACGTGCAATCTACTCATAATGCATAAGATTGAGTTAAACGCATCTATATGAAAAATTGCTTATGTGACGGGATATGTCATTAATCCGATTCACAATTTCAGAGCTATTGTGATTCAAAAGAAAAAAAGAATTTACTTTTTTCAAAGAAAATTGGAAACCAACTTGAAAGAAAGTTGGAGTTCGAGTTGCAGTTGGAGTGCGAGTAAGAGTGCGAAAGGAATTGGGAGTAGGATTGTGAGTCGGAGGGGAACGGGGAGTTGGAGTTTGAGAGATGGTGGGAGTAGTTGTGGAAGAAAGTTAATTAGAATTAGGAATGGACAAGAATAAAAAGATAAAGTAGAAGGGAATGGTATAGTGAATGAAGAGGGGAAGCAAGGCCCACTCTTAAAATGTCAGGTTGAAAATAAAATGCTAAAAGTTAAGCCTTTCAATACCTCAAAAAAAAACCGATTTAGACTATTTAGTAGCATTAATAAGTGCTCAGCCCTTCCATTATCGGTATTTCTTTTCTGGAAATAATGCCGCCCAGTTGTTTTTCTCGTGAGATCTTGTGTACTTTTAACAAAATATTTTTCACTCAATAATAAAAAGGAGTCTCATTAAAAAATTTAACCATTTTGCATAGCGCCACGCGACTCAGTTCAAAAGTTAAATTTTAACAGTGCAACATGAGATTAATATTTTTTCCAGAAAAGAAAAGGGTATTAGTTTTTAAGGGCTCTAACATCTTTTAGACGTAAACCTGTGACTAAAGAACTATAAGCAATATTCTTTCTCATAAGCTTCTCACCACGACCACCGTGGTGTGATGGTAGCGTGCTCCGCCTATCACTCCGTATGCCCTGGGTTCAACTCCCGGGCAAAGCAACATCAAAATTTTAGAAATAAGATTTTTCAATTAGAAGAAAATTTTTTCTAAGCGGGGTCGCCCCTCGGCAGTGTCTGGCAAGCGCTCCGATTGTATTTCTGTCATGAAAAGCTCTCAGTGAAAACTCAACTGCCTTGCAGATGCCGTTCGGAGTCGGCATAAAACATGTAGGTCCCGTCCGGCCAATTTGTAGGGAAAAATCAAGAGGAGCACGACGCAAATTGGAAGAGAAGCTCGGCCTTAGATCTCTTCGGAGGTTATCGCGCCTTACATTTATTTATTTTTTAAGCTTCTCATACCGAAAGCATTGTTAATATTACACTAAGATTACAAAATTCGTTAACCGAAGCAACTTGTTGGGAATGAGTATTCAAAGATTTAAAAAACGTCATATGGCAACATTTACTAAAATTTAATCGCAGATTATTATATAGAGCAGAGTCACCAAAATATTTAAATCATCCTGCAAGAAAAAGGCATCTGATGCACATGAGATCCTTCCATGCAGTCTTAAGTCATCTACATAAATTAAATATTCTGATTGCTTTAGATATGATGATGAAGATTAAAAATAGCTATACTTATGCATAGGTATTAAGGCTTTAATCGTATAATGTTGGGGCGTAATATTATCAGTATCGAAGAAAATTTCAATTGCGCAATGTCGGTCTGTCAGTCTGTCTGTCCGTCTGTCGTTAACGTTTCTGATAATATCTGCCTTGAAAACTAGCTCTTTTGTATGGAATCACAGTACTTTGCCTCTATTACGTGGCTTCTTGTTCAGACATAAACACTGCATCCAAAAAATTAATATTTTCTTTGATCTGCAAAAACCTCTACCAGCAATATTTTTTATAAAAATAATTTTCATTGGAATTGCAAAAAAATCTATCTGACTTATTACCTTAATTAAACTAAACTTAACACAAAAAAAAAAAACTGTTTTGAATGCACAACGGGATTTCTCACAGCAAAATGGGATACATAATATTATAAAAAATTTGCAAAACAGCTGTCAACCCAGTTTTTTTTTTTGCTCTTCTGAAAAACTGGGTTTTTGCTGATAGAGGGTATTGACAATAAGCCGACGTTATTTAGTTTTTCCAGTCCTTGGGCTGCTAATGTGCTTTTTTATCTCTAACTCAAATTTGTTTACTGCATTTGAAGTGCCATTTACTTATGTGTACACTTTCGTCTACCATTGATAGTTTTTAATAAAGCAAGATTTTTCAGAACCGCAACAAATATAAAGTATGGGTTACACCACTTTTGCGCTACCCCAAAAACTTTTAGTAAGAAAAATGTTTTTTAAATTTAAGCGAACTTAATTGAATTGATTCCCCATGGTGTGACTGTTAAACTCCTCTATTAAAATATCAAATCCATCTCTCAACAACCTAGAAAATGATGTACTCTTAGGCGCAGTGTTTTGCTAAAACGACGTGCCACGGATTCCAGTGGCTTGCTCAGTAGGATCAGATCTTCGTAAGAAAACATATCATTACATCTTATATGTGTAACAAAATATTTTGAAAGAGAAGGTAGGACTTGCAGCATTTTTCACAACTGATTTTTTTTAAACTCTTGGGATTTGTTTTAAAACAAGACGTGTATAAAAGTTTCTATTTTTAGATTTTTAAAACTCTTTGGTTTTGTTTCAAATCCAGAAGTGACTGGAAGTTTCTATTTTTTTGTTTTGTTTTAAAACGATTTTAAGCAGAGTTGCACAACTCTTATACACTTATAGTACTTTTGTTTTCGTTTTGCCTTGAAGAATAGGCACAGTTACAAATTCGCACTTTGAATATAAACATATAAATTCGATTCATATGAAAGTGCCTGAATTTCATATGAAGCCAAGGCACTTCGTTATGATACTAAAATTTACACAAACCAATTGACAACAAAAATTTTTTAGAAAAATATTGTAGCACTGAGAAAAATTTTAATTCAAAATTTATTTATTCAAGGGATATCAAAATTCTTTGAACATTTAAAGTAATTTTTAATTTTGTTTTTTTTTTTTTTTCAATTTTAAAAAGTTGCAGTGCACATATAATTTTGTATATATATTGCGATTTGCACTTGAATATACAAATTTTTGAACAGCCAAGATTTTAAGATTTTAGTCTAGCTGTTCAAATAAGTTTTGAATTGAAACTGAATAAAATTTAAAATATAGTAGTAAATTGAGAGGATTCCAGTTTAGTACAAAACAGTTTCAAAAATTGCTCAAATTTCTAACCGTGTAAGAAATGTTATTAGTTTGGGAAATATCTTACCTGCTAATCATGATAAGAATAAGTTCATGTGGATAAATATTGCTTTCTAATAAATTTATTAAAAAAAAATTTTCTACTTATATGTCATTACGTGATTGTAGTAAAATACTTTAATTATTTACTTACTTTTTTAAATACAAAAATATAGAATTCGACTCCAAATTTGCTTGTCGATTATTTAATTTAATCGTATTAATAAGCAATTATTAGGTTTTCATTTCACTATTTAAGTACTTTCTTCGTGTTCTATCTAATTGTGACTAACACTAAGTGATTCTGAGAATTACTATGCAAATTGTAATATGTATTATAAACGTTTTTTAATCCTCACTTCAAAAATTGGTAATTGTAGGTCGTTCAAGTATTTAGAAAAAAAAAAAACAACAAATGAGTGTATCATACGATTTTTTTTGTTTCTTTGTTTTGGCGGTTAAAAAGTGGTCATTTCTTTTAAGGTAACAAAAAGCAATATAAAGTTTATTGGGGTAATAAGGGCACACACATTCAAACAAAGGACTATAAAAAAGGGACGAAAACAACAAAATACATAATTACATCGAGTCAAACATTTAGTTTAAAAATATCAGTGATTAAATTTTTTTTATTGACTAAATGTGTGCTTTTAATCAGTGTCTCGCATGCACAAGCTTTTTACCAAATGAATGGGTTTTTCAATGATTTAGCTACCTTATGATTGCAATTAAATGCGAATGTATATATTATGATCTTAAAATTTGTTAATTCAGCACCTTCAACAATTATCGATTACAGTAAAATTTGATTGATTTTGGAATTGTAAATATTTAAATTTTCAATCAACTCAAAATTATCGATTGCAATCATGTTAATAAACACTTTCACAATCAAATCTGCCTTTCTGAAAATCAAAACTTTTGAAAGATCATTCAAAAATTAATTTCAGGTGAAACCTTTTAGAATTGTCATCTCAGATGGATTGCAATCAATAATAGTGTGACGAATATTAGCAACACTAAGGGATACTATCATTTCTAAGCCGATACTGAGCATTGACTTGTGTGCGCATAAACAAATCAATCATTATGCCCATACAAGCAGCGGAGAGAAACGCAAAAACACATGCATATATCTGAGGTACTCCCAAAAGTAGGCAATCATTGATGGAAGTATCACTCAAATATACACGCACATATGGCTATGCGAGAAGCTATAATCGTGCATCTGTAGTTGTAGCTGGTGAGTTATAGTTGGTAAACAAATAGTAAATTCTATAAACGTCTAGAAATATGCAAATGAGGAAACCGAAGAGTATAAAAGCAGCGCCAGCTGAGGCATTGAAATCAGTTTGATCTAAGCACGCTATTTGTCGAGAAGTAGAAGTGTTATTGTGAAAGTAGTCTAATAAAGACCATTTTGCATTATTGAATACTGGAGTTATTCAACAGTTAAGTGATTCAAACGTTAGCAGAAAGTTCCAAATAAGCGGAATTACACTATATTCGTTACAATAGGAAAGATCGTAATATCCACTGATGCTAAGAACGACAGAGACCAGCTCATAAACTTTCTCAACGAGGATAATGTTAAGATTAACCAGTATCAAGGTTAGTGGTGAATTGAAGTAAGAAATGTGATAAACCAGTCAGAGGAATAGAGGTTAAAAATTCCATACGATTATTAAAGAGGAGCTTAGAAAGAGAGGCACGCAAATTAGAGGGGAACCCTGACTTGTGTTGGGTAACCTGTTGTAGTGGGATATATATCAGTTGTGGATGCTCTATTAGTACGAAGTACTCGTGTTTTTATGTTTACATAAAAAGCACTTTTCTAGAAACAAATATTTTTTTTAAGAACAGTATCGCCCGCTTGTTATCTGTAACAACCGACATCGACAAATTATTGTTTTATTATCGACATAGAAATATGATCGTCAATTCATCGGCTTCTTATAGCCGGGTTGCAGATGTTTCATTGATTTTATAGCGAAGGACAAGGCAACACCAACATTTTAGAAACAAGATTTTTCAATTAGAAGAAAGTTTTTCTAACCGCGGTCGCCCCTCGGCACTAGTTTGGCATGCAATCCGGGTGTATTTCTGTCATGACAAGCTTCTCCGTTCGGAGTCGGCATAAAACATGTTAATTTATTCATCGGTATCTGTTTTATAAAAATAAAGATGAGTCACCGATTACAAATACATATGACACATTGGTAACACTCCGATAAAAATCGATATATTTTCAATATCAAGTCGATAACCTTTGATAACAAATCTATAGTTTTGCGATAGAAAATGGATATATTTTCGATAACAAATCGATAACACGCTGATAACAATTTCACAATCCCCGATAACAAATCGGTAACTTTTTGCTTTGATATAACTTTTCGATAGTTATCGATAACATATAGCTAATTTTTTATAGCAAATCAATAATCTGTCGATAACTTTTTGGTAACATACCGATAGCTTTTCGATAAATAATTTATAACTTTTCTATAGTTATCGATAATATATCGAGGATTTTCCCCATGATTTTTTCGTCTATAAAAAATTAGCAACTCACTGGTATATTGTTGCCATATGGATTCTTCATAACCTGAGCAAAGATGTTTACACATCAAAAATATCTGAAATTAATTGCAAATGCTCTTGAAACTTTCCTGTTTTCTAAGCTTGCAACAATTTCTCTCAAGCAACAACTTTGGCAAAACTTAAGTTAAGGTTTAGGTGTTCACAACAATTCAGCATAAACTAAAATAATCTCTAGTACTTGGCTGTTAGACTTGACTTTTAGCGTAAGTAAGTTTCAAAACATGTTTTTGTTTTTTGTTGTAACCGATAACGTTTCTAGTTTTTTTGGTTACTTTTTGTTGATTTTCTCGTTTTAAGTTTTTGTGCTAAATTGGCAAGCAAGTGGCACCAACTAAAAAATTGAATGTAAAGACTTTATGCCACCACGCGCCAACACAAAGTGCGCAACGAAACGATGTGAGCAAATAATAAAAAATTGCAATCAAAAAGCGAAGAATAAAAGAAATTTCGGTCGTAAGCATAACGGCTGCCGCAGCTTTTGTTGTTCTGGCTTGTATCTACATTTCTTCATTTTGGGTTGAAGCAAGCGAAGTGCGAAAGCTGAATGTGCAAACATTTGCCAATACAAAAATATGAAAAAAAAATTACTGAAATTTTTTTTTTGTTAACTTCCGCTACACTGCGCCCTATTCTTAATGGTTTTTTACTTGACATTTTTTTTAAATTTTTTTGCGTGACATTTTCCGCATCCTTTATTAATTAATTTTTTTGTTAACTGTGAAATTTTGTTATGGGCTTTCTTTGTGTATATTTGTTGATTTTTAGTTTAATTTTTTTTTTTTATTTGGCATGCATTTTGAAATCTGTGCACAAATACGGACACACATAGACCTCATGAAATGCCACTCACACGCACACACACACACACACACAGTAACTTGCATACTGTGCAATCACGCAAAAAGGCAGCACAAAGATGTCTGGTTTTGGGGAATCTTTGTTATATACTTTTTTATTTTTTTTTTGGTAAAACACAAAAACAGGAAACAGTTAAATAAAATAATATGGCTTTCCTTTTCTGGGCTTAAAAAAAGGGTAAAACTTTAACAATGCACAATAGGTGGTGTGTGGGAGTTTGTTTGTAAACAAGTAGTGTAGAAGGGGATATATTTACTTTACATACAAAACCATACATTAAATCTATAGTAAAAATTGTTACAATAAAACATTTAGTGAGTAATAAACATTTAATTTTTTTTTAATTTTTTTTGCTTTAAAACATTGAAGTATTAGTTGAATATGTATGTAGAAGAAGAGATAGCGATGTGCAATTAATAGAAGAATGTTATGATTTATATATGTAGATATGTTTTTAGTGGTTAAAAAAAATATACGTACACTGAAATAGAAACAATTAACTAAAAAGTATGGGAAACAATTTTTGGCGATCAAAATATGTTATGAACTCATAAAAAATATGATAACTGTATGATAACTAGCGACAGTATCTTGAAATAATTATCGATATGGGTCCAAAAAATAAAATGAAGAATGGATCTTTTCAACCAATTCTAGTTTAGACTGAGTGGGCAATTGTAAAGTTAAGCCCGCGCTGTACGAACAGAAATCACTTTCTCTAAATCTATCAATATAGCTGTCTTTTTGTATGTATGCTTAACGGTATCGAAAGATTTATGTGCCGTATTTTGGTGCGAGCGGCGGGTTGTATATTCTGGGTTGAGGGAAAAAGTTTTATCCCTCTTGCTTTCCCCAATTTGCGTCAATTATCGCAAAGTAGAAAGGATTCGCCTAGAACGGTCAGAATAGAAATCACAAATAGGTATTAAAAATGATGTCATTCGATTTATATAATAGCCACTTCTTTGATACGAAAGAAATAAATTTCGCAAAGTACTAAACGGCAGATTATATAACGGAATGTATTACAGGACTACCACCGAAATGATGCTATGCGGATATAGAGCGGAAAAGTTGGCAGCCACTTTTTTACCAACCGCACTGAAGGCTGATGTCAAAGTAAATTTGACAGATATTTGAGTATCTGTGATTTTGTTGAAGCTAGTGAAATGTCACAGTACATACCAGTGACAGCTTGGAAGGAATCAGCATGACAGAATTATTGTGACTTCATCTGCTTCACATTCGCAAACACGCTTACCAGTAAAAGCAATCACAGACTCAAATACAGAAAACGTCATAGGAACAATTCGATGCGGTGCTAGAAACCAATTAGCATGCTATCTAACCTGTGATCGAATAACATTAGATGTCCCTGTAACGTGCGAATAGGCGGAAAGGCATCTGTTTTTGAGGCCAATAAGTGTCAAACATTACTCCTTTTCGGACTCATAAGATATATGTCATTAGGCCCTTATTGGTCAACCATCGCACGAAGGGAAGTACGTTCATTTCGTACTCCTACATGAGCTTATAGTGAGTGCAAATGATACGATTAAGGCGACTTTTCTGACCCTATTTGGACTCCGAATGTTTGCTGGGTCAGAACAGATGTCAACAGATATTACTTTAGAAAAATATTCACTCAAATAAAATTTGAATATAACCATAACGTCCCTTGCCATTCCCTTTGTAAATAAGAATAAACGTTTCCCTTAATCATTTCTTAATTATCCGCATGTTGTGAATCTCCGAAGTATATCCCGGTTGGATTGGCGAGCCTTCGTGTGCCTCCGAAACGCGCTGACGTCGGTAAAGTTGGAACCCCTTTCATAATTTTCAAAAAGGCTTCCCAATATTCTATCCCCTTAGCGTCAAATATTGGCGGTTTATGGGGAAATCCTTTTCCCTTATATAATGCATATAAATGACTTGGAAAGGAGGCACATAAGAAGTGAATTATGAGCTATGTATGAGCGTATTGGAAGTCTAGTTGGACTTCTATTTAGGGAGTATGATCGAACTTCTATTTAGGCTGACAAAATGTATGAAATAAAACTCGTATTGGACGACCATTGCAAGAAGGGAAATATCCTCATTTTGGCCCTTTAAGTGAGCTCATAATGAGTGTAAAAGCTCTGGTTTAAGTGTATTTTGTGACTTTTTTCTGACTCCTAATGTTTGTGGGTGGTTACTGTAAACTTGTCACAAAAAATTTTCCGGAAAAACAGATGCTGAAATATTGAGTATAAAGTGAGCGAAAATCGATAGTCTTTAATAAAATTGTGGCTGAAATTTTGCTTTGCTTTTATAAGCGGCGGCTACCGTGGTGTGATGGTAGCGTGCTCCGCCTACCACACCGTATGCCCTGGGTTCACGCCCCGGACAAAGCAACATCAAAGTTTTAGAAATAAGGTTTTTCAATTAGAAGAAAACTTATCGGTAGTGTTTGGCAAGCGCTCCAGGTGTATTTCTGCTATGAAAAGCTCTCAGTGAAAACTCATCTGCCTTGCAGATACCGTTCGGAGTCGGCATAAAACATGTAGGTCACGTCCGGCCAATTTGTAGGGAAAATCAAGAGGAGCACGACGCAAATTGGAAGAGAAGCTGGGCCTTAGAACTCTTCGGAGGTTATCGCGCCTTACAATTATTTAAAATTTTTATAAGCTTGGCATTAAGAGTATTTTAGCCATTTCATCCTCCCCTACCCCTTCGCAAAATGAAAAAGTTAAACTTAAATTTTCATATATAAACTGGGCGATACAAACAATAACTATTTGTGAGAAAAAAAAAATTGTATCTTTAATACTGAAAACACGTAAAAATATTATTAATGCCTTCTATGAATAGCATTTTTAATAAAAAATTTAATTAAGAATATTTAAAGTGCACAGAAATGTGCGGTGCGAAGAATTTTGTTTTTTTTTTTTTTTTAATAAAAATTTAAATTAAGTAATACAAAGTTAAAATAATGCAATTAAATGCAGTAAATTAAAAGGGAAAGATAAGATATTGGAAAAATGTGCAAAATGTTGAAAAACATATAGACAAACATTTGTATGCATATACATTTATAGGCATCAATATGTTCGTGTACTCATGTAAATGTGCATGTATTAGTACGAGTTTAACAGAAGTTAATTAAGCGTAGCCCAAGTATAAATTAACTTTTATGAAAAAACTGAAATAAAATTCAATTCCAAAGTTATAAAAAATTGTGAACAAATTTAAATTAATTTATCTACCGCAACCAATTGAATAGAAAAATGCCGACTGAGTAATGAATTAGATAGCAACGGAATATTTAAAAGTAAAATAAAAAAAATATTTTATTAAAAAGTTCTAAATGTTTAACTCAATAAACACGTCATGTATTTTAAATAAGTACAGCTTATAAAGCGAAAAATTTTCAACTATAATATTTTTATAAGAAAATAAAATAGCAATAAAAAGAAACGAAATTTAAGCTGCTTGCATGAGTTATATAAACAAATATTTTATTTAAAAAAAAATAGCAAAAAGAAAATTACCAATTAAGCAACTGAAAACTCTCATGAATAGTAATTACGCACTGTCAGAGTGTGCTTGAATGTATGTATGTAAATAAACAAATTAAATTAAATTTACTACATGCATTTGGTGTGCCATGGCGTATGAGTAATAAAAAGCATAACAAACGTACAAAGTGTGTGATGCTTGGTGACCGTTGGCGTATGAATAACAACCAATGAAATGAATTGCTTATAAATATATATGTGTGTGTGTCATTCGTGATAAATGTAGTAGTTTGCTTCAATTCGTTTTTTTAATTACTCCTATATGCTTGTGCATATGCGTGTTAATTTGTGTGTATGTATTTATGTGCATGTATGATTGTGTGTTTACACATGTGTTTCTCTATAAATGATTTAAGTATTTTTTTCCTTTTCAATTAGAAAAAAATAGTTATACATTACTGTTCTGCACGAGTACGTTGGAAATTCTGCGAGTATGTTATGACGTTTATCACGTTGCCAAAGTAGCATTGCGTTTCTGGCATTGTATGATTACTCACACTGTTATACATGTGTTAGTAACAGGCATCGTGGAGTGTTAGGGCGTGCAGAGATGGACCTTATACAAAAATTTTAGTAACGTGGTGCAGTCAAAGCAGAACCAGTTCAGGATCATTTTACAGTTTTCGAGAGTCATTCAAAATCAATTCGTGTCATTTTTTGGTATGATTTCAGGCCTGCTTTGGGACACGTTTATCACATTTTTCACGTGATTTTAATATTTTGGATATCTTAAAATGTATAACAGACGGGAATTTTCGTATTTGGGTACTGCTATATGACAAAGAACAAGTTACTTTTGGGAACCGGTGATTTTTGGTTGTAATTTTTTTGTCAGTAGTAAGTTCTTATTTATGGAACTATTTAACAATATTACATAAGCTATTTCTTGTCACCAATGACTTTTTCGAAGCATTGACTTTTTAATCAAGTGGAATTTTTTTTAAGATTCTTTCTTCTTAGGAACTAATTTATATATTCGCAATTTTTTTGTTGAAATGGTGGCCAAAATTGACTTGATATTGACAAAAAACCGGGAGTTGTTCCGAAAAATCCCAGAAATAATTCCAAAACCGTTCATCCAACTTAATTTCACACCCTGTTTTTCCATGATTTCGTAAATTATTCGTGATGTAAATTGTTATTAATTATGACTTTTTGGTGATAATTGGTGATTTTTTTGGTACAAGTGATTTTTTTTGTCACGAGGTAGTTGCTTATTTTTGAAACTTTTGCCTAATATGGAGCAATTAATTTTTTGTCAACAGTGACCATTTCGATATTACAAAGAAGCTAATTTTTATCACTAGTGACTCTATGGAAATGCTGAGGTTGTTGTAAAAAATTACTTTTTGCGCTTGTGAGTTCGTAACATTTCGTGATAACTACTATAATGGACAGAGCCTTATGATCACTAGTGACTTTTTGAAGCCAATAATTTTTTGGAAAAAGGTGACTAGTTTGAAGCGTCATTAATTCCACACAACTAGTAGGAGCATGGCGACCCAATAATCCTGAGCTACCGCCTCGCAAGCTACCATATTACGTAATCTTTTGTAAAGTTTGAGGATCGCCTTTTTATAGAAATGATCAGAAGGAGTAGCTTTTTTTATTATTGGTAATTTTTTTTTAACCAGTGATTTTTAGATACATGATGTTTTTGATATTCCTAGTGACTTATATCTGGAAGTATTGTCATATGTGGAGCAAGTGATTTCTTTCGCTAGGGGGCCTTTTTGAACTGATGACTTAACAAAAAGGTCACTTTTTGAAAAAGTCACTTTAACAAGTGATTTACTTCAAAGATGGTTCATTCATTGGAGGTTGTTATTTGATAACCCAAAATATATCGAAAATGTTTCGTGTAATTTTTGAGAATAGTGACTGTTTCTTAGGAACTGTGAAATAATACGAAACAAGCGACTTTTTGGAACCAGCAATTTTCGATCACAAGTGATTTTTATATTTTTTCGCAGATGTGACTTTTAGAGCTTTTACTTTTTTGGAACGACCCCTTGTCACAAGTATATTTTTACAACTGGTGATTTTTTGGCACATGTAATTTTTCTGAAGAGTGACTAATATGAAAGTTCGTTACTCTTTGAGCTCAACAATTTTTCTATCACGGAATCGTTTATTTACCGAATCTAAGCACCAAATCAATTTCAAAATGGTTTCAGAAATAAAAGTCACAGTGTTTTCTTTTTCCAACACTGTTACATTGTTAGTTATCCTACATTGCCGCATGCTTAATTTATTACTATTTAAAATGTTACTGCTTTAATTACTCGTGCAGAACCCTATTGACTGTTATTCGTTTGTGAAACAAGTGTAATCGTTTAAAAAATTTTGCATTTTTTACCTTTTAAAAATTGACTAAAATTTTTGCGTAAAAACTTTTATTGCGCATTTATTTCACATTTATTGCATTTTATTTTATAGGTGCACCTCAATTTAAGTGCTTTGTATGTGAATGCAAAATTTTGTAGCATTTTCAAACTTACCTCCTGTGGTGGAACGTCATAGGTGCGCGTACGCAAGTCCACTCGTGCGTATGAATCAATGCAGGGTAAAATGAAGAAGATACCTGGAAAGTAAAATGAATGATGAATAAAAATCCATAAAGTGTTTACTTAAATACAATTGAGCAATTTGCAAAAAAGAAGGCTTTTTAAAAGTAGTGTTTGGGTCTTTCGAGGTATCTTTGAGCTCAGTAATCACGTCGAAGTGAATTTTGGCACGTAGATGTGCTGATTTGGAGTACAGCAGTTTAGCATTTTTTACGGAAACTTAAATAATGAAAACGTTTTTATGCATTAAGTTTGCAATGATATTATAAACAAGAGTAGCCGGTAGACTTTGTTCTGCCGGAAAATTGGTTAGCCTGCGTTTAAAATGTGAGCCTCGCTTCCACTCTTTACTTTCTATCCTTTTCTCTTTTACTTTATCTTAAAAAATTTGTTTCTAATTCTTATCCATTCTTTCTATTTTTCCCCTCCTCATTCCGCTCTAACTACCACTCCCACTCACACGCTCGTTCACACTCCCGGACCCACTTCCACTCCCATATTGTTGTTGTTGTTGCGATAAGGACACTCCCCGAAGGCTTTCGGGAGTGTTATCGATGTTTATGATCCTTTTTCGCATGCAAATCCGGTACGTTGCGGTAACAAACATCATTAAGGGAGCAGCTCTACTATCACGGGAACATTTTAGTATGACTGCATGAAACATTCAAGCTCATTCCGCCCTCCCACCCCCTAGATCCATGAGGAACTTGGGGTCGCCAAGTCGGCTGTTAAAGTAACAGGATTCGCCACGGGTTGGTGAGGTTGACAATTGGGTTGGAGAAGCTATATTTTGCGCTGAAACCCCCTAGAAAGGGGTCGCCTCTTACGACAGGCATACCTGCAGCGGGTATATTCTAAGTCTCCTAACCCGCTGGGGAGCTCCCTTTCTCACTCTCACCGCCAATCTCTGCCCACCATAATTTATTCATAAATGAAATATAATGATAGCAGAGGGTGTAAAAAGGGAGCGATGGAGAGGTTGATATTGAGATTGAGAAACATTAAACCGAAAATCTTAAAAAGATAGGAAGAAAGTAGGAATCTTATAGGTTCACTATAAGCTCCGAATTCCTGCGGGTTTTTTATTTGTCAGGTAAACTTGTGATCCATTCCATCCCTCGTGAAAGGCGAGAGTCATTAAGTGTATGTGGTCGAAATTGACAGTTTTCGAAGCTGTTTCTAAGAGCATCGTTAGGTTTTGCATGGTTTAACATTGTATTCGCTTGCAGCAATCAGGAATTATTAACTACGAAGCGAAACCCCTTCAATTTCACTGAGAACTGAGGAATAATAAAGCCATAAATAGTGGGAAACAACTACACTCTTTTTTCAATGCTTGTCACGGGTAAGGGTGGTGACCGACTGCCGGTGTAATCGGTAAAAGGTGACTGGCTTTCGGTGGACGGTATGTCTGTAATAGATTAATGGTGGCTCTGTGGATGTTGGTAAATCGGCGATGGCGAATCTGTGAATCGATTCCCAAGCAAGCGGTATTTGGTGTTATCCATACCAGGCGAAACCCAGATGATTTATCAGTGGATTGGTGGAAGACAGCGTATCAGAGATGACGACTCGTTGACTCGATTCATAAGCAGCCGGCTATTGGTGCAATTGAAACCCGACGAATTGCAGATAACGGATCGGTGAATTTGTGGATGCCGGTGAGTGGGCGATCGATTACTAAGCATCCGATGGTTTATGGAATCGATACCCTACGAAACGTTTGTGATGGAGAGGTGGATTGGTGGAATCGAAACCCGGCAATTCATTACTTGGATTTTGTCTATGTATTTGCATTGGCTTGCTGATCGCTGTTACAGTGGGCCGTATGTAGTGGTAAGTTTATGAGTGTGGGGTGGTGATGCTACGCAATAGTTGTGCATACAAGTTCTACATGGCGTATAAGTAACTTTTTATCCAGTTCCTTCTGACTGTTGAAGATGGAACAGAAGCTGATGACAGACCGCAAAGTTTTGTGCTGTGCTTCATTTGATTTTTAGTTATAGTTATCCGCACTTCCTTCTTTTCTTCTTTTAAATTCATATAATTACCTACACCTTTTTTTTTAATTCTACAACAATCATTCCCCAAATTATAATCCAAACTAACTTCATACTTTCATACATTTTCCAATTGTGACTATCCTCAACAAAACACAAAAAAGTAATTTGGAACACACTTAGAAAACAACAATGTGTTTTTAGAATTGATGCAATTAAAAGTAATTAGACAACAGATTGTACTTTGAATTAATGATGGCAACAACCTAAGCATTCTTGCAACGACCTTACACTATCTTCTCGAGCAAAAATTACCATTTCACATTTGACACTATAATGTGCGCAATTTATGGTTTTGTAGCCAATTGAGCACAACAACTTTGTAGCACCGCCCCGCACATAGACTCACTCACACACTAACACCGGCAAGCTGGTAACGAGAACGTTAACTACAACAACATCGACAACGACAACGACACAAGTAACAGTAGCAACAAGGGCGCGAGAAAGCGTTACAATAGCGCTAACACCAATACTATAGGAAATATATGCAGCAACATAGTATACATGTGTTTGTATGTAGGTGTTTGTGACATTTACAGCGTCAACATGACTACGTCATAGCAACACCACATGCTGAAGAACAAGAATGGTTAACAACAATAGGCAATGAGAATAAATGCAATGCGCGCACGATTGCAATGCCAAACAGAGATCATAAAGGATGTGACTTGTGACTATGTGAATAAAAGTGAAAAAAAACTAAAATTGATGTTTAATAAACATTATTTGAATTCAGAAGTAAAATTTTATATTTTACTAAATTTTTAAGTTAAAAATTAATTTATATAAAGTTTGTTAGGTTAAAGTTGATATCTTAAAAGTAAAAGTTTAGATTTGACTTTTATTTTACAAGTGAAAAATTAAATCCAAATTTAATTTTTATTTATAAAGTTGCAAATAAAAGTTTAGAGTCCCAATTAGTTAAACTTCATATGAAAATTTCAATTTTATTTGTATAGGAAAAAAAAATGCGTTGAACTTATTTTTATATTCTGAGATAGAAGTAAGAGTAAAAATGAGTTTCGAAATAGAAGTAAATTTTGGTTAGGCTTTTTGACCAATGTATGTTAGATGCAAAATAAAAACTTTATTTCATCTTTCTACCCGACGTTTCGCTAGTCTCTCTAGCTTCTTCAGGAGACATCTGTTTATTTAAAACAAAAAAACAACAAAAAACATTAAAACATGTGGTAAAAACCGAAATGAAAACTAATATTACATCACATTTTTATATACACATAAATACATGATAAATATCACAAATCACAAATAAACACGTAACACCCTAATGAAACATTTATCACACTTACATATTTATATTGTTTTTAATATTAAATTATTTAAAAAAATGTTATTTGTACCATTCTTTTGTGGTATCATTGTCATACTAAACTAATAAATTTGACTATAGGCATAAAGTATAGGCAGCGGCGACGTTATCGGTATCTTCCTTTTTATTTATTGTTTTGTCTCTGTTTTGTAAAATTCTTAAGCTTTCCAATGTTAGTCTGGTTTTTCCTTGATTGTTTTTATCAAGTATTCGTATATTCGCTAAACCAGCTGTATGGCCGTTTTCTGTTGTGTGCTGTGATAACGCCGTGCTTTGCTTCTTTTTCTTTATATCAGCTGTATGTTCGGTTAGCTGAACATGTAACGCCCGTTTCGTCTGACCGATATATATTTTGTTGCAGTCTTCGTTCTCATTGCCTTTGCATGTTATTTCGTAGACTACATTGCTTTGCTGTAGTTTTTCAGTAGGGCTTTTTGTTCTTGTGAATATCGTCGATTATGCTTGGCTTGATTTGTAGACGAGTGATATTTTCAGTTTATTGTTGGTGAGTTCGAAATATTTGAACCATATAAACCTTTAGTTTTTAAATCAAATTTATACTTTAATTAAAAAGTATCAAACTTTTCTATTCGGCTTTGATTTATTTTTGTTCATTTTATGTTTGTTTTTGAATTCGAAATTATATTTCTTTTAGTTTCACTGAAAACAACTAAACAAGCACACTTTTTTTATTTTCTCAATCGGAAATGAAAGAAAATATTTACTTTTATATTCAAAACAATGGCATAAAAGTCTAATTTTAATTTTATATTTGAACATAATTGTTTTGTTATTTTCATCAAAATTTCACCCTTTCTGAGAGAAAATATTAAAGTTCAATTTAATCGAGAGTAAAGGCAAATGTTTACTTTTATTTTTGACTTATAAAAGAGAAACGCTTTTTGTACATTACGACATTTTTATATAATTTTCACAATTTTTTTTTTTTTTTTTGGAAAAGATTAGCAAATTTTACTTTATTTAAAAAATATATACCATATATTTTTTATTTTCAATGAAACTATTCGAATAAGCAAACTTGTCTTATTTTCTCAATACGAAGTGAAGAGAAAGTTGTTACTTACAATGTAATAAGATTCTAATCTCAAATTTATATTTGAACTGCAATTTTTTTCTTCAATTACACCTTTTTTAGGGAAAATGCTAAAACTCAATCAAATTGAAAATAAATGTCAAACTATTTGTGATTTAAAAAATGAATAAAAAATATATATATATAAGAATGAAGAAGAATGTTCATTTAATTTTAAAAATTAAATAAAATTAAAAACTATTATTCGAGCTCTAGGCCACACAATTATATATATCAAAATCACAAATAAACACGTACATAAGATTGTTGCTTATCGAATTTTTTTTTGAAATTTTGATATATATATTTGTGTGGCCTAGAGCTCGAATAAAAGTTTTTAATAAGCAACAACACTAAAGCCGGCAAAAACTACAAAAGAAATATACAAAATTAAAGTAAAATTTTTATTTATTTTAAATACAACTTCAAAATAAATAAATTATACTTTGTTTCCAAATCCAATTACTTTAATAAAATTTTAATTAATTTTATGTAATTAATTTTTTGAGTAAATTAAAAAAAAAATACCTATATCTATAAAAAATTGATCTGACATTTTTACTATGATTTTACAAATAGGAAAAATTAAATTGAGATTTGATATTTATGTATATTTGAGTTAGAACAATTTTTTAAAATTGATTAGTATTGTTAAAAAATGGACTGAAATGCTATGAAAGTAGAAATCAAGACTAAAATGTTCTATGCCGTTTATGACTTAAAAATTAAGAAGCAGAAATCAAACATCGAAATTTTTTGACTGTAAAAAGAGATTGGGAATTTGATAATTTAATTAAAACAAAAATGCAAATTAAAAGCAAATTTTTGACCTATGTAAATGCTAAGATTTTTTATTTAAAAATAAGAAATCAAAATTTTTACATATACTTATTTTTTCAATAAAATATAAGTAGGAAATTTTGACGGTGATTCAAAATTAATTTAACTTTTGAATTAAAATTATGTTTAAGTTTTTACTTTGGTTGAAAAAAAAAAACAATTGGCATTAAAAATTAATTTGTATTAAATTTTTATTCCTGCTAATGATAAGGAAAATCAAAAAAAAAAAAAATATACTTTTCTTTACTGAGAAATAAAAAACTGTACTTTTTTTTAAATTTTTAGTAAAAAAATAATCTGAACTTTTTACTGAGATTAAAATTAAAATTAGATTTAAAACTTTAATTGGACTTAAATTTTTTTAATTTGTCCTTCAATTTAGTTTAATTAAAAAAAGTAAATTTTCACAATCAAGCAAAGAAGAAGCAGAACTCTAACCTCAATATTAAAATATTATAACTACATTTTTTAGCTTTAAATCTGTGACTTAAAAATTAAATTACCTTGGTTACTTATATTTAAAATTTTAACTTTTCTTGATTTTGCTTTGCGATTATAATAAATTTTTAATTTTTTTCCTCAATCAAAAATCAAATTAAAATTTTTACTTTTATTTTAAAAGTAAACGTTTGATGTAATATTTTTTTCCCTAAAATTTATGCAGAATTAAATTGTTCACAGTTTTAATTTGCAATATTTGAAGAGTAAATGAAAAAAATTTCGAAAGTAACAATAAAATACGCTCCCTGATGCCAAATGTTATAAAAGCACACTTTGCACTCACACAAATGTAACACATATACATACATATCTACATATAAGAGCGCGTTTTAGTACACATATGCGGTACTCCATCCCATTTCGACCAATTTTGAACCCGACCCCTTTAGAATTGGCTGAAAGTTTTTCTTCTCTTTCTAGCTTATGAAAGACGTTTTTCAGAAGTTTTTAAAATGTTTTCATCCAACTCAAAAAAAGTTATGAATTTTAAAAAAAACACCGTTTTTGTTTTCAAAATGCTATAACTTTTTCAAATATTGACCGTTTGGGATCTCTTTTTTTTAATTTGTTTTTAAATGTACTTTTCGGAAAAAATTCAAAAAAAAAATTTTAAAGTTTTTTTTTGTAATTTTTCAGTTTTTCGAGATTTTTCGAATTTCGCCCTTTTTTTCTCACAAAAAACTTCAATCAATTCTGCAATCATCCCCACTTATCCCGGAGTGGGTTGAGAATTTTTTTTTTTTTTATTTAATTGAAAAAAAAAACTTTAAAATCTTTTTTGTATTTTTTCCGAAAAGTACATTTAAAAACATATTTAAAAAAAAAAAAATGATCCCAAACGGTCAATTTTTGAAAAAGTTATGGCATTTTGAAAAAAACACCGCTTTCCAGCTCAAAATAAGTTTTAAATAAACGGTGTTTTTTTTTCAAAATGCTATAACTTTTTCAAAAATTGACCGTTTGGGATCTTTTTTTTTACATATGTTTTTAAATGTACTTTTCGGAAAAAATACAAAAAAAAAATTTTAAAGTTTTTTTTTTCAAATAAATAAAAAAAAAAAAAAAATTCTCGGCCCACTCCGGGATTAGTGAGGATGATTGCAGAATTGATTGAAGTTTTTTATGAGAAAAAGAAGGCAAAATTCGAAAAATCTCGAAAAACTGAAAAATTACAAAAAAAAAACTTAAAAAAATGTTTTGAATTTTTTCCGAAAAGTACATTTAAGAACAAATTTAAAAAAAAAAGATCCCAAACGGTCCATTTTTGAAAATTTATAGCATTTTGAAAACAAAAACGGTGATTTTTAAAAAATTCATAACTTTTTTTGAGTTGGATGAAAAAATTTGAAAAACTTCTGAAAAACGTCTTTCGTAAGCTAGAAAAAGAAGAAAATTTCAACCAATTCTAAAGGGGTCGGGTTCAAAATTGGTCGAAAAGGGATGGAATAACCCATATATATCTTTAGCTAAGTACATATATTTAATGACATCTATATGACTTCTTTCGAATCTGTGTATGTGTGTATTAACTTTCGTAAGCTAAGCGCCCAAGCGAAGTGCTGTTCCAGAAAGTAAGCAAACAAAACTTTTTAAAAACCACAAACGAATGTTGGTTGTGCTGCTTCGCAACGCCTCAAAAATACAAAACCCAAACAATAAAAAAAAACGTCGAAGAATTGGATCAAGTGCTGCAATTAACACAAATTGCCATTGCGTTCCTGCAGCCGCAACAGTGGCAGCTGTTGTCGATGACAACACGTGACAAACATACATACATCCACACATACATATATATTATTGTTGCATATGTGTTTTAATGCATTTGTGTTATGTGAATATGAGAATATGTGCTAATTATTCCCAACAGGAAAAAAATTATTCTTAAGATTCTAAGATACGTGACAGCAAAAACAGTGAAAAAACACAAAGCTTTGAAAATTAACAGGCGGAGCTTCTTTTCCCATGCCTTGTTCCTTTCAATTCTTCATCCAACTTTCCTTCTTTTTTAGACATCATCTGCCTCTTTTAAGGGCGTTTAATTAGGGCTGACATATATGGATGTAATTGGTCGTTGTCGCATAGGCTAACACTGTCTTTGTAGGTCAAACTTATTGATTGATTCTGCTATTTCTTGCGGTGCAGTGGCCTGTGCTCTGAAATATCTCGTAGGACTGTTTTCTTATGTAAGTTCAGTCGGTCCAATGGAAACGTTCTTGTATACAAAATGTTTGTTTATAACCCAGGTAATGTTTTAGGGATACCTTAGCCCTGAAATACACTAGCAAGAATGCTTGCTGTGGCTTGTGAGATGGCATATAAACAAACTATTTGTAAGGACAATTTTGCGGAAACAGCTCTTCACTAGGCATTTGCTCTGGGTGCCTTTCTTATACCATATGGTCCAAGTCAAACTTGGCGAAACGGAGCCCGTTATGTTTGCGTGGAGGTACAGGACTTCTGAATTTAGACCACTCTCTATTGGAGGAGTACGGTTGTCTTGTACTACTGTGGGGGGAAAATTGGCAAACGTGGCGAGCTCTCTCCAAGGGTGGTACATTGCCTATACGATATGGTGGTCAAGCCGGTTCTCTCAAACAAAACCTCTCGTACAACACTCAGCACAATGGCGCCACGCATTACGTGCACATCTAAAACCTTACGACATTATTATTTACTTATGTTTGACTGTTTTTTGGCAAAGTTTATCTTTGTTTCTCATAACGATTCTCTTTATTACTTTACAGAAAAAACAGTTCTAGGTAAAATCCGTATTTTTTCGATTATCAATTTAAAATTAGGTTATGTAAAGTTAAGACGACGCGCAGGGAGATCCCATGTTTCGATGAAGTTTTTTTTTGTAGTAGTCCTTACTTTTTCTGATGATCATAAGAAGGAGCAAAAAATCTAGCTTCCGGACCCCTGTCAGACTGTCGAATAACCGTGCGTGCAGAAATCGGGGTCGTTTTGTCTGAAGTCCTGTACATTGGCAGAGAAAGTGATTAATTGACTACTATTACTATTCATCCTGACAACTTCTGCAGAAGGAGCTTGTTAGTATGCGCCACCGTCCGAATATTAGTGCAATAGTGCAATGACCAGTGATGACACGCGTAAGTTCTCGTAATGCAGATTTGTTTTGCTTGAGAAGGAAGCTAGTTCCTTTCCTATCAAAAAAAAAAAAAAAAAACGGTTGATACACACCAAGTTCGTTGCCTCAAATTTATTTTCCTCAATTTTCCTCAGGAGATAACCCAGCAGGCGTTCGCCTTTGTGTGGTGGTAGCGTTCTCCGCCCACGACACCAAAGTTGCAGGGTTCAATTACCGGGCAAAGCAACATACAAAACTTAGAAAAACGTTTATTTAATTACAAAAAAAGTTGTTTATAGCGGAGTCGGCCTTCGGCAATAGTTTGGAAGTACCATCACGCCAATTTGTAGGAAAAATAAAAAAATAGCACGATGCAAGTTGGAAAAGACACTCGGCCTAAGTTTTCTTCGGAGGTTATCGCGCCAAGTATTTCTTCCTTTATTTTTCCTATGCACATTGTAATGCCCTACCACTGCGGAGGTTTTTCCCCATTCTTCCCTTGAATGATATCTTATGTTTTGCACCTGGAAGCCAAACAACTGCCGAGATATGATCGGAGTTGGATGTTAGGTCAGGTATAATTCCTTTTAGTCGTTCCTTGTGTAATCTAATGCCCTCGAGTGCCCGTTTCGGTGGGCTTCCACATGTTTGATTCTCTTAGTCGTGAGCCTCTATCGCGGCCAAATCATGCACGAACACTTGTAGATGCTTCAAGTGAAAAAATATCAACATTTCCACCAGCTCACTGTTCTTCTGATAAATCTCTAGCTAATGTACATAGTTTTTAATATATTTAAAAAAATAATTTCCTGCTGTCACATTTACTAACTTTAACATAGAGGAATCATACATTATTTCTCTGTTTATTGCCAGCGCAGCAAGATTATTTCAAATCTAAACATTTGCAGACACATCAAACCCTCACTCATACTCCATACTAAACTCTCGTATGAACATTGCAGATAATGCATACTCACCGGGACCCTTAGCGCCGCCCTGCATAAGACGACCCAAACGAAATATAACAGCGCGTTCATATTCCTGTACCACCTGCAATAAATATACAGAATAGAAAACAAAGAGGAAGGAGAATTAGTAAAATAAAATGAAAAATTTTGCGCATAAATGGGTAAAGTGATTTGAAAAGAATACAAAATTGTGAATGCAGTTGTATGTATGTAATTGAATGCACACAAGTGCGCCTCTAAATGTAAGCGTGCTTGGCTAGATCACTGACTCACGGTGGTTGAACCAAATCAAGCAGGGAGCGAACGGAAAAGGACAAATAAATTAAAAGTTTATTATTTAAATGGCGTATGTTCTTTAACTGGTGAAACGCCACAATTCCACATTTACACTATACAATTTTATAAGCGAAGGAGCCTTCTACAAGTCGAGTGGCACGAGCGCCGTCTTGTGTTTTTCCTGAATTACTCCGTAATTTACCAGAATTATTACTTTGTTGTGGCCGCCTTGGCGTGATGGTGGCGTGCTCCGCCTATCACACCACAGATTTTAGAAACAAGTTCCTTCAATTAGGAGAAATTTTTTCTAAGCGGGGTCGCCCCTCGGCAGTGTTTGGCAAGCACTGCGAGTGTATTTCCGCCATGGAAAGCTTCTCAGTGAAAACTCATCTGCCTTTCAGATGCCATTCCGAGATGCATGACGCAAATTGGAAGAGAAGCACGGCCTAAAATCTCTTCTTAGATTATAGCGCCTTAGATTTATTTATTTTATTTTTATTACTTTATTGCTGGTAATTTGGATATGTGTTTGAACTGGGACTTCTAGTTCGTGACTAAGAAATTCACCACGTGGTGAGAAAATTGTCGCATTCTCCACATTCCACATTCTTTGGTAAAATGTATTTATTATTAAAAGGGCAGATGTCCATAGGCTTAGACCCTCAAAAGGACGCCAAAAACTGATGTTGTTGTTGTTGTAGCGATAAGGACAGGGGAGTATTATCGATGTAAATAGTCCTTTGCCGGATGCAGATCCGGTACGTTCCGGTACCAAGCCCGACCATCTCGGGAACGATTTGGTATGACCACATGCGACTTTCTAGGCCATAGTGCCCATCCATCACCTAGATCCATGTGGAGTCCGGGGTCGCCAGAGCATCGGCTGTTAATGAAACAGGATTCGCCACGGATAGGTGAGGTTGAAAATTGGGTTGGAAAAGCTATATACAGCGCTGGCAACCCCATGAAAGGGCTGCGCTACACAACCCCTTTAATCTGTTTGGTATTTTAGTCGCCTCTTACGACAGGCATACCTACCGCGGGTATATTCTAACCCACCCCTAACCCGCTGGGGTACCAAAAAAACGATCAAAGTTATTTTAAAAACTGTTTCAAAAATTGTTTTCCTTTTACTTAAAACCGACTATTTACAATAACTGAAAATAAATGTAAAGAAAAGAGTTACAGCGTTTTTTGTGTCTGGTGAAAAATTTGAAAATTTGGACACGTGCGCTTTAAATAATAAACGATTCAAATGATTGTTAGTGAAGCTGCTGCTCTATTCTTTCGGTGGTTGATTGTTGGCACATGGTCCTCGATTCAAACTCTTGTTTTTCCTTTTTTCCGATCATTCCTACTTCTACGTGTATAATACCAAATAGGGAATGCATTCAGCTTGAAAGGTGCAAAATTCATTTATTATTCCATTTATTTTGCTCTGTTACCATTTTAGTGATTGCCTCAAATGTTTGTTAATTCAGCGTTGATTCGCAATTCTTTTTACGATATCACATTCTAATGTGCATATTTAAGCATACAAATACATTCACATGCAAAATTTTGCATTTATTTACATATGCATTTACCTTGCAAGCAATCTTTCTTACTTTTTCTCTTACTCTTCGTCGCACTTACCTTAAAACATACGAATAAACTGAACGGCAATGTGAGTATGACCAGAGCCACCGATAGCGCTATCAATATCTTCCCACAAGTTGACGCCTTGTCGCTAATTTCCTCATCAGCTGGAAACGGATATTTAGAACAAAATAGATATATTAGTGAAATGAAAAATTGTGCTGACTTATAATTGTAATAAAAGTTTGTCAGAAAAAATAAGAAAAAGGTCGTTGTTGTTGTTGTTGTTGTAGCAGTGAGTACAAAGTACTCGTAAAGTTAGAAGTATAAGGATTGATATGTATTTTTAGTTTGCTAGAGCTCGCCCATACACAAACTTTTCGGGGCATTTTGAGAAGAGTATCACAGCTTCTTATCAGATACCGACGAGTTGTTGCTTTATTGTCGGCTTTTTGTCAATAGCGAATTATTGTCTTCAAGGTATCGGTTTGTTATTGGCTTCTTATCGCTCAGTCCACATCTTCTTGGTTTCTGATCGACAAGTTTTAGATTTTATTTTGAAATTTTATAGGTATCCTTTTTATAACAAACCCATGTGCCATCGATAACAAATTTGAAACACACCAATAAGAATCGATGCATTTTTGATATCAATCAAAAACCGATAACTTTTCGATAGTAAAACGATTACATACCGATAAAATATTGGCAACATTCCGATAAAAAATCGGTATCTTTTGATAGCAAATTGTTAATACTTTCATAAATTATCGATAAGTGTTTGAGTAATAATAATAATAAAAATATAAAATAATAAATTTAAAATTTTATTTAAAAACAAAAATATAAAAAATGCCCCTCTTAGAAAAAAATTAAAAAAAAAATTTTTTTTAATCAAGTTTTTACTAAAATTTTTTTATATTTATATTCGAAAAGAATGGAAAAAATACTTTAGAAACCGTTTTATTCATTTCTTCTTAGAAAGCCAATTACACGACTTATGATTTATTGAAAAAAGGCTTCCACAAAAAAAATTGAGAATTCAGAAGCTTATATCTCCGTAACCATCCAAAATTTAGGAGCGAACTTAAGTGAAATTAACACTACTATATAGCACAGCAATTTCACCGAATTTCATTCAAATTGAAGCGATGAAGCTTTTTAAGTGGAACGGTTGATATACTTTACCCCATTATTATTATGGTTATCCTGGTAGTGTATTCCTCGAATTTCATAAGGGTGTAACCCTGTTGTGAAAGTTCTGAGCGTCCGCTTCGTTTATGCCCATTTTTTAAGATTCCTAGTCATTTCATTCATTTCCTTCTAAATTGATTTGTCTTGAAACCTCCTAATGATATCCGATCATATCAATTTAGATTTTTATACCTTTAAGGCAGCTTGGCAATCAAAAACGATCAGTACGTTGGTCTCTGAGATCGTAATATCCTGTAGCAGTCTATGTGTTTTCTCTTTGGGATAAATTTCGGCACAAGCGTCAAAGAGTTGCTATAACTTATTACACTGCATATGCTTCCAGTATATCCCAAACAAGTTCCCCTCCGTCCCCGGTAGAAAAAGCTTTGAAGGGATTTACAAGATTTAATTGAAACTTTTGTCTCCTTGTCCGTCCTGATTTCGTTTTGTTTCAATTTTTCCCCATGATACAAAAAATTGAGATTATTCCATTTCGTGTGACGTCAGCCACTTGTCTTTTGCGAGGACAATGAAAATTTCACCAAAAACAAGCTGCCAGATTGGCAAATGTTACGAATTTTTCAAATTTTAATGGATTTCATATTAACGAATACGACGAAGTTACTTTCATAGTTATTTTAAATAAAAATGGAAAAAAAATGAGCCCCATGTCTTGGAAATATTTTAGTACGAAATATCAGCCTAGAAAAGAACGTTTGTAATAAGTTTTTCGAGCTCCCGAAAAATGTTTTGATGGAAAAAAGATGGATCGAATGCAAAGAAATATAGCCTTATCAAGTGTCCGTACGTTCGCTCAGAACATTTTGACAAAACATACACATTTGTCAATTGCTTGCTCAAAGGAGGTCCTTATAAATTGGCACCGCAATTTCTTGATAAATTGGTTACAAGTCCGCCTTTTATATTTTTTAAATTTATTTTATTATTCAAGCGTTGCGCTTTAGAAGGGAATTATCAAACCATTTTTTAGGGAAAACATTACCCTGTAGCTCTGCAGGTTAGCCACTAGTTATGAGTGTTTTTGCCCGTTGTACTAGGGGTCACCTTGGCGCCGCCACGCCTATACACATTCTGTGCCCTTTTAGCATTGACATAGATGTGCAGACTTTGGAGGTACACTTTTTCTCAACATGCCTTGAGAAATATCCACTGTAGCGGCATGATAATAGGGCCATGCTAGAACAACAGGATTTTTCGTGTATTTTTTTTTTTCTGTCTAGGGGTCAAGCTGCCATAAAGATATGAGTCATTATTCACTATTTTTCAATAAAATTTCATGTTTTACTGTATTCTCAATCGATATATATGCACATTAATCGTGCTAAAGCATATTATTATTGTTTCAGATGACCATTACGTTTTCATCCTAAAGGAAATTTCCATCTCGAAAAACCACAATTTCGCCTTAAACAGTAACGGCTTGGCAACGCTTCTGGCAAAACAACAAACATTATGAAACTTCAAAAATCCTCAAATACGTCAAAAAATTTTGAGTGGAACTACTATCTTTTTTGTATCATGCTTTTCCCAAAATATTTGTTTCACAGAACAAGAATACCCTTCAGATTATATAATGAAACACCACTATGGATCAATCAAAAAATTGAAGATTCGCATTAACTTCTCGATATTACCCTTAGTGGCCAACAATGCAGTTCACAAGACCATTGAGGCACAAGCTATTTTATATCCGTAAACATTTAAATTTACCACAAAATATTTTGAGTTGACAAAGAAACTTGTTATGTAGTAGTAGGTAGTTCCCAGCTAGCATTTTTTTAAATCTGAATTAACTTCCGCCACTGAATTATGGAGCAGTTGTAAAAAACACAACTGGTCCTGTAATACGTGTTACCATCAGTGACTGAAAACCATTTTCACTCAATCGAGCCCTATTTGTCGCTGGTTAAAATATGCCATTAATCCCATCCACCATTTGAGAGCTATAGTGATTTAAAAAATGAGTTACCATCACGGATCGTAACACGTAATACGGGCCCTGTTTGTGACATGTTGCAAATATATTTTGCTCAGTTGAGTGACAGAAATTATGTTTTATGACCGGATCTGGAACCTACTGTCAAATAAAATAATCTTCTTTAATTTTAGGGAAAAAGGACTTTCAAAATTATTTTTCGCAATTTATTATTATGCCTTGTAAACAACACTTCGTAGTGTCAAATAACTGTCATACAGCCGTAAAAACCTGCTAAGTGAATGTTCCATAAAAAAATAAAGTTATGCACAATAATTTGACATAAAGTAAGAATTATTGAGTCTACCAAAAGTACTCAACGGTGCGCTCAGAAAGTGATCACTTAAGAGCTGTTTGGTAGCTGAGTTCCCCTCATGCGATTATTGTCCATATGTGCTGATCCTTTCGCTTGCTAATTTCTGTCGAATCCAATGCCTCTAATTTGCGTTTTATATAATTTTTGCAACAATTTAGTTCTTTCCCCGTAATATGAAGAGTCATATTAAATGGACCATTAACGTTTTTAAAAAGCTTTTAATGATTTAATGGTAATAATAATTGAAAAAATCACGTTTGATGTAAACGTTTTATTTTGTTGTGGAACTTCACATAAAAACTTGTTAAAATGCGTAAGTAAAAACCGCTAATTCCACATCTTGTCAAGCCATCATTCATTTTGAACCAAAACATATGCATTGTGTTTTTCTGTTAAACCGCTTAATTGTAAAATCAGTTGTGTTTAACCGTTGCGTTTTAGAAAAAAAGTAGCGTACATCAACATTTGTATTATGATGTTATACACATACAACCACAAACTGTGTGCTTACACTTATTTTTCAAATATACACATACTTACTTACAATGGCACCCAAAAACTCATTGCAATGAGTAATAAAAATACGCTGCCGGAAATCGAGCTCATATAATTCATTCATTCATAACTACCCAAGAGATTTTGATCATTGCGTATCAATTATCCCTAATCATCTTTGTTTCGCAATAATATCAGTCGCCAATTGAGAGCAGCAAGGGAGATAAAATTTAATTCCACATGACATCCCATTTGCTAAAAGGTGTCCCACTCCCTCTGCAAACAACGGTGTCTATGGTAATACAATTTGGCCCGACCCAGGTTGACCGTTGACCTAAGCAGCGAAGTCGGTGGTTTTATTCTCCACACTGTATTCATAGCAGCATAAGGCTGAAATAGCTCATCAGTAAACTTGCTACGATGTGCGCATTCGCACGCAAAAATTTTCCAAAGATTTTTCTCGCAAATACTCTTCGACTGCTGGGAGAAATAACACCCTATCTCGGCTATCTCAGAAAACTTTTGAATGCCCTATATCAGAAATTTCTTCAAAAACGACCTATCTGAAATGCGGCGTTATTAAAACGTTTTCTTAGCGTTTTGAAACCGTTTCCGAGACAAGTTGATATTCCACTCATAAGTTGATTTCCAGCTGTAAATGAAAAATATTTACTTGAAAATAAGAATATAATATTGTAAATAAGTAACCATCATATGGAAGTGGGAATACTAACTTGTAAATAAGAAAGAGCATTTGTGAGTTGTAAATACGATTAGTCAATTGTAAATACTAGCTTCAAACCTTTAAAGATTATTGCTGAAATGGAGCAGACCATACTGCAAGTAGAAGATGAGAGGGAGAACGAAATCGAAAGAACCAAGCTCAGTAACAGAATAATGCAATACAAATGACACACTAAGCATAACCCTACAGACAAATTCATCTTAGAAACGTACGGAAAAGCTATAGAATTTTTAAAGAAACACAAAGATAGCATCATTATTACAGACTCGGATAAAGGAAATAAAACAGTGGCTATGTACAAAACTGACTACAAATATAAAATTGAAATGTTACTTGAAGACAAAAACACGTATAAAATATTGAGAAATGACCCAACACACACTACAAAAACAGAATAACCAACTAGTCGACGATCTTTACAAAAACAAGCCTGCACCGCAGCCACGGCGCCTAGACTCTACGGTCTACCAAAAACCCATAAACCAAACGTTCCTTTACGCCCAATAGCATCATCTCTCAGCGTCCCATGTTACGGGTTATCAAAATACATTGGTCAAATATTACATAATTTAACTTCGGACTAATACAACATTAAAAACTCCTACATACTAAAAGATAAATTAAAAACATAAATATTAGGGAAGACGAGATACTATTGTCATTCGATGTGGTATCGTTATTTACTAAAATATCAACGTACTTAGCCATAAAAATCATTATGACCAAATTTAGCAAACTCCAATCGAACATCCCAAAAAACAAATTCCTTAAACTTTTGTATTTCTCTCTGAACGACAACAATTACTTTACCTACGATGACAAAATTTTCACACAATGCTATGGAATGCCAATGGGAAACCCACTTTCTCCAACCATAGCAGATATAATAATGAATGATTTACTGGAAAATACCATCTCCGAACTAAAATAACTTCACAACATAGAGATGAAATTCATAGTAAAGTACGTGGACCACTTTTTTGCGATTGTCAAACGAAGCGACCTGAATATTATTCTGAGCACGCTAAATAAGTACCATAATAAGCTGCAATTTACCATGGAAAAAGAGGAAAATTTGGTTATACCCTTTTTGGATGTTCTTATCCACAGGAAAATTACAAACTCATAATTGACTGGTACAACAAACCCATCGCCTCCGGACGTATTATAAATTTCATATTGTTACGAATACTTGCAAAACTAAGGGGTGTTGCTATCTCTAAGCCATAGATCAATCATTATGTATCTACATAAACGAAACAATAATTGCGTCTACACATATGTACCATGTGCGTATACGAGCAGCGGAGAATCAATGCACAAACACATACATATATCTGAGATACTCCTGAAAGTATGCAATGAGAGAAGCTATAAAATCGTGCAATTGTAGTTACAGCTGAGAAGTTTGAGAGCTGATGGCATCTAGTAGATTCTGGAAATGGAAGCGCCTAGAAAATGCGAACGTTGAAATCAGAGAGTATAAAAGGCAGCAAATGTAGAGGCGCTGGAATTCAGTTTGAGTTGAGCTATCAAGTAGTTATTGATTAAGCACGCAATCTGTCGGGCAATAGTAGAGTTTCATTTGAACTATCAATCAGTTTGGTTGTTAAGCAAGCTAGTTGCAAAGTATAAGTGTTATTGTGAAGTACTTTAATAAAGGCCATTTTTCCATTATTCAATATGGGAGCTATTTATTCAACAGTTTAGTGATTCGAACTTAGCAGAAGGGCAATTAAGAGGATTTGGAAGTAAAATCGTTACAATATCATCACAACCCAAAAAATATAAAATAAATTATTACACAAAATGTTCACGATAAGCCACCAAAAGTTCTGGGAAAAAAAACAAAACCAGAATACACAACATACTCACCAATAACAATTGCCCAAGTCAGCGAATTACATCACTAACAAAACAAGAACTATCAGAAGGAAATAGAAAACGAAATAAAGCATCAACAGAGATCGCAACGGAGACAAAGCAATACCACAGTGTCACATACATACCCAAGTTTACTGAAAACTGCAACCAGAACATAAAGAAACAAAAAAGAAATATATCCCTCGCTTACAAATCCAACAGCACACTTTCAACTATCTTTACACGAACAAAAAGCCACATAGAACCCCTACAACCAAATAACGTAGTATATGAGATTCAATGCACGGGGAGAGACAATGAGGACTGTGACAATATCTACCCAAAACCTATCTAAAAAACAAAAAGAGCACTAGGAACCCGATTGGAAGAACACGACGCTGACATTAAGAAGAACAAGACCAACACAGCTCTAGCTCAACACGTATTATCACATGGACACACAGCTGATCTAAAGAACGCGAAAATAATAGACATAGAAAAGAGGGAAAGAACGAGATTCACTTTGGAAAGTCTACACATATTACAAAAAAGGGAGAGGACAATGAACAAAAAAGAGGACACAAAATTTATTGCTGCTAGCTATTTGGCATGCTTGTGACACTCAGTACGACAAGTGTACCTAAAGATGATGGTACCGATACATCTTTTTTAGTTTATAATCACTTTGTTTTTGTGATCAAGGTGGGTTTTAAAAAATTCAAATTTTTTTGCCGACCACCCGGAAAATTTTTCTGTGGGGTTATTCTAGGAGGTGCCTAGTATCAAAAAAAGCCAACCGCGAAATCGCATATTTGGCGCTTTTTTTTAGAGTCATTTGAACCATTTAATTTTTTGAATTTTGCAATTAAAGTTGTCATACGCGTTATTGATAGGACAATCTATTTCAACGCAATAATAATTATGTTTCTTTGCAAAAAATAATGTAAACATTTATTTTATGTAACGTTACATACAATGCAAACAGTTATTTTCAATAAAATTTACAAAATAATGCATATTTTTGTTTGAAACCAGAAAAATTCGTTAATCAGCTTCTCCAGTTTATTTGAATCACAAAGGGCATCTATTGTATTCGCAAACTGCTCTCAATAAACGACTAGAGTATTCTGGATGGGATATTTTAACGCTGTACTTAACCCATGTCTTTTTAAAATCTGCATGCACAGACTTAAAAACTTGCTCTCTCCAAAAAGCGAGTCCTTTTCCATGTTTTGAACAAAAGTAATGCACGTGTTCAATTACAGCATGAACTTTAGGTGTAATACTAATTTCCAAGCCCTCATAACTTGTTTTAAATTTATAAATATGCACTTTGAATTGCGGATCTAGATTATGTGAAAAGCAAGAGTTAACTACCAGACCAAAATCTTGAAAACACTGAACATATTTCATACATTTACCGCCATGTTTTTCTGAAAGTCTTCTCAAAATATCAACATTTTTAAGCAATTTTTTGCAGGAGTTGCCGTTAAACGAAGACTGTCCGAAGTAACTTTACGATCTATATGGCATTCTTTACCCCATTCAGTGCTTTCTATTTCAAACTCTTTTAACGTGCTTTCATAAAGTTTATTTATAACGCCAAGTAAAAGCCAAATTAAACTTCCTTAACCCTAACGCCATAGTCGTAACCATACCCATATCCATAACAATCTCAATGTGATCGATTAATGGTGCCCTAACCTAAAAATCGTGAAAATTTCATAAAAATGACGAAAACGCAAAAAATTACAAACATATTCCACAAAAAATAAGTATCTTAGTCATAACGTATCCAAAACAATGAAGAAAATCTAAAAAAAGTTATTAAATTCACCAACTCAAATATTTTTAGGTTATGGATATGGCGAGAAACCAAAAACCAATTGATTGGCTATGGCGTTAGCGTTATGGTATGGCACCATTAATCGATTACATTCCTTTCCATAAGGTAGATTCGATCAGCTGATTTATCTGGTTATGGCTTTATGGTTATAAGTCACCATTAATTCGCCCTTAAGATATGAAGTTCCGGAGATGGAATCAACTCTATAAAAAAAATATAAATTTCATCTTTTTATTTTAATATTAAGAGGTGCCTCTGAAGCAAGGCTTAAGGCGTCGTGGTAGCTTGAGTGCAGGCCGTATGGTCATAGCAGAATAGAATCTAATATCAGGCAAAGGTAATATATGGTCCCGTGCATGGGCTTCGAAAGAGGCCTGGGGTCCGCAAATGGGCTGGAGGGTTGGGGCCATGATGCAGAGATGACAGAACATATTATAAACGCGTATACGGATGGTTCTAAGTTAACTGAAGGGGGCGGGTTCCAGAAACAAGTAGATCCTACAGGCAGTAGATACTATAGCCATGGAGAAATAAGCCGAAATTCTGGAGGAAGCATGCTTAAGCATCAGTCGAGTCAAAATATATATTAATAGACAGGCGGCGATTAAGGCAATAATCTTACGCAATTATTCATCAAGAAGTTTCCTGGAATGCAAAGAATCAATGAAAAAACTTCGCTCAGGCCGGACCAAACGTCTGTGCTGGGCTCCCGATCATAAAGGGATAAAAGGTTACGAAAGGTCCGATGAGTTGGCAAAGGAGGGTGCAACACTCGCTGAATTGATGGTAAACGTCCCAATACGTTTGGGAGAGAACAAAAGGAGACAGGCGTTGCATATTATACATAAAGTAGAAAAGGTGTGGACAGAAGCACGGGGCTGTAAAATTTCTAAGATGACGTGCAACATGGCTCTCATTGCCATACTATTTGTACACTGCCTTTTGGCTTAACATGCTTATGAGTTAGTCCTTATCAGTCAACAGCAGATATAGGAAGTGCAAACTGCAGTAAGAAACGGGTGACCACAATCTTTGTGCGTGTTCTGCGCTCGTCAGACCAGGGCTCCAGTTAAAAGGGGCGGCAGAATTGTCTATGTGAGGTCTTCATGACCGGCCAGTTCAACCTAACATAACCCATTCTATTTGTATGTCGCCAGAGGCATCTGTAAATATTAAAATATAAAGCTGAAATTTTTAAATTCTATCTTTTCGATATCATGAAAAATATACTCTCTTAAGGTTTGGTTTCCTCCAAAAGCGGTACCGTTATGTTATAAGCACTAAAGAGCGGCCGGTATACTCACCCATTTCAGCGGCACCGCTTTGTTGGAAACTACGAACGGTTACGGCAGACGATTCGCAAAATTTTGTTAAGTTGATTTTATTATTTAATTTAATTAAAACATACAAACAGCTATATAGCGGCACCGCTTTCGAGGAAACCAAGCCTTTACCAAACAAATTTAGTTTATGCACATGTACGTAGTTGCCAAAAGCTTACAGCTAACTGAATTGTTCTAGACCTTTTTCAATAAATAAAAGTCCTTTATTCATAACAATATTTACTTGTTGAAATATCTAAGAAATAGCTTTAACTTACAATGATGAAATCCAATCGATTGTTTTGCTGTCATATCTGAAAATATAATGACGTATGCAAAGAAAATTTAGAGAGAGAGAGAGACACGAAGGGGTCAGTATAATAGTATCGAACACTTGAATCAATGAAGTGTATCAAAAGCGGTTTCAAAGCAAAGGCGCGCCATGTCTCAACAACTACTTTTTAGCGCCTCTATGCACATAAATTTGCTATAATTTTACTTCTGTATATTGGCATAACACAATCTAATAGCATATGATAATACATTGAGCGCTACACACACATATATGTACATATGTACAGCCATTGATATTCAGCTTAAACAGTCACAGCTGATTGTACGAGGATAGACACTAATACTTAGATATACACAGACATGCTACAAGTTGGCAATAGGAATCATGCCTAATTTTACTTAATACAAACATACATACATACATATTACATCTTATGTTATGTATTTACTCAAATACAATGCAAATTGTCTATTTATAAGGTTTACTTTAGATAGGTATTATAAACATAGATATGAACAAATCTCAGCACCCAAAATATGTATCACGCTCACGCTATTTTATTTGTGGTTTGCTTACGCATAAAGTCAGGGGTCATCACTCCATAAGCGCTTTCACGCAATTGTTTTTGTAAAACGCTCAAGCAAGCGCACCGCATAGGCAAGCGCACCACACATCCCCGCGAGCACGCCTTCTATCCCCTCGCCCACAACAGAATGTATCCTGCTGTACCCATTAGGAACTCAACTGCTATAATTTCGTGTAAAATTACTTTTGAAGTAATATTTTTGGGTATATTTTTGTTTTATTATTTTGTTTATTTAATAATTAAATCAATTTGAATTGAACGCATGTATAAGTATTTTTAAATGCATTCAAGAAAACAATGCAATGCGTTAATTTTGAAAGCTACCAAGTCCGACTGGGTTTGTGTAGGTGCCAACGCCATTTCTGCTCGCAGAATGGTTGTAGCTATTTTTTTTAGAAAACAAAATGATGAATAGACGTGCACTGACAAAACTTTATTGCGTCTCACTTGAAATTAAAAATTGAATATGGAATATACATATTAGTGATAAGTTTGAAGTACATGCATGCTTTGTTTCACCATTATTAACCGGAGCAGATAATTTAAGATTATCACTCATTTATCTAATAGGATATAATAAATAATAGCCGGGTTTTTTTTAAACGATTTTATTTAGCGAACAGAATTTTGTAATCGAAATTTAAGTAACTTCCCGATAAGCTACAAGCTTGAAACTTGGAATATAGTTCAGAACCCGATGACGGTCTCCTTCTCTTTTTCTCTTTTCTCTGCTCTCAAGTTCTTCTCATTCCTCTTCATCCCTTATTGCCAGTCCCAGAGGGTGGTATGTATTTTGTTCCAGTCCCATTACGAGTCCCAGTCCTAGTACTACTCCCCGTCTCAGTCCCAGTCCTAGTCCTATTCCCAGTCCCAGTCCGTCTCTGGTCTACTTCCCTGAAAAAAGGATCGTAAATACTAATATAGGCAAATTTATATACTACATTTCAAGCAAATCGAATAGGACGTATGTAAATAGGTATGTGGGTGTTATTAATTCATGTCTTTATTTGGGCTTGTATGCATATTTATCAGTTTTGACAGGTTGATGCGACTAAAGCGAATATCACATTTAAAATTGCTTTAAAGCTCTCAGCAACAGAAAAATGTTACCAATTTTTTTATACCCATGACATGCGATGCAAATGAGCAGAGCCCAGAACTCCAAATGGAGCTATGCGACTCTGAACTACAGTTACTAGATTTAAAAGGCATTGATTTTTGGAGAGTTGTAAGCAAGGAGAAATATCCTTACTGCGCCAAGAAGTTTTAAAATTTTATTCAATGTTTGGTAGTACGTACGTTTGTGAAAGCTCCTTTTCAACTTTAAGCACATAAAAACAAATAACAGAAATAGAGTTACAAATCAGCATTTAGAAGCGCTTCTGAATTTATCAACCACAAACATTAAAATAGATATAGAAAAATTAATTGCGGACAATTTACAATAGGTTAATATCTCCACGTTAATCCTTCTTTCCGAAATACTATTAAATAAAAAAATTAAAAAAAAAAAATTTTAAATATACAAAAAATAAAAACAAAAAATATAATGAATTTGTCTTTTATCAGAATTACAAAATTATTATTATTTATATTATTTTCTTTCTAAAAAACAAAACAAGACATAAAAATTAAAAACCTAAAAATATAAAAAAAATTTTAAAAATATAAAAAATTTAATTTAAAAAAAATATAATGAATTCAGGATTACAAAATGTATAATTTTCTTTCTACATAAAATAATATAATTTTATAAATTTTCGAAGTTTTACAGTGTAATTTTTACTAGCTCCGTCGCCATTTTTTTTTTTTTTTTTTTTTGGATTTCAAAGTAGGTGTTGTCACGCTTCCACAAGAAGCTTGTGGCGATCCCTGCATTAAGTCATCGCTCATTATTTTGTAAGCTTTGTAAATACGTAGTTTACAGCAATATTTGTTATGTGATTATATGTGATTTGAATTACAAAGTTAATAGATTTTAGCTCTAGCAATGCCGTAGTACAAACACAATAAGTACTTTACTTAAGCTTCTAAATATGCAAAGGCCATTCCTTTATGCGGGTAGAACAATCAATTTGTCAAGTCATTGACTAAAGCCAAATTAAGCTGTAAAACATATTGATTTATGAATGCGGTTAAACTCTTTTGTTGATATTCCTCATATAGGCTAGGTCAGATTGCACTGCCCGGTCAATAAAGAGATCATATAGATTGTATGTGTGCATAATTTTACCAGAATTTCTTTGATGACCAAACGAAACAACCCCAACCAGGTGTGAGGACTTATGTTATAAAATATCTCTGTCCTCTTGGCAAATACTAGAAGTTCTCTAGGATCTAGCTTAACTGCTATCTCGATGCCCCTAATAAATGAGCCTATACCTGGCGAGCGCATTACATGAACACAGAAAGTGCTCCACCGTTTCCTCCTGCAGCTCGCTTTCCTACATCTGTTGTTACTCACGAGACCTAACTTATAAACGTGTGACAGCAGAAGGTAGTGTACAGTTAGCATGCTAACTTTGAGCCTTAATTCTTCTCTCTTTGGAGATATGAAGCACTCTGTGAGTTAAATATCGCAGGCTTTGCACATGATCTTAGAAACTTGCAGCCCCGTGTTTCTGTCCACGCTTTTTCTGCTTGATGGATTATATTCAATACCTGTCTCCATTTGTTTTTTCCTAAATGGAATGGGACGTCTGTCGTCGGTTCAGCGAGTGTTCCACCCTACTTTGCTAACTCATCGGCCTTTTCGTTACCTTTTATCCTTTTATGACCGGCAATCTAGTTTTTCTAATGCTTTTTTGCATTCCAGAACACTTCCATGAAGAACTGTGTGAGCTTATTGTCTTAATTGCTACTTGATTATCAATATATATATTGACGCGACTGCAGCTTAAGCGCACTTCCCCCAGAGTTTCTGCTGCTTTCTTCACGACTATAATTTCGACCTGAAAGACGCCGCAGAAATCTGGCAGCCCGTATGATCACTTATATCTGAATCGGCACACTAAACAGCAGACTCGAAATATGTTGGAATCATCCGTATACACGTATATAGTATGTTCGCCATTTCTGCATCCTGGCACCAACCCTATGGCTTAATTATTGTTTCAAGATCTCTTTCGAAGCTCAGGCACAGGTCCATATATTCCATTTGTCCAATATTAAATGGCGCCATGAGGCCTGCACTCAATTTTCCCCCAGGATTGAAACCTTGTTGCAGTTGCTAATGGGACATTTTTGGCAGGCGGGATATGTAGAATGGCATGCAATGCTGCTGTCGGGGTAGTTTTATGACTGCAATTTTGGTAATCATTACTCATATTTACTTAATTAAAATTTTGGTTTACCCGGCCACGTAGAAGGCCCCACAAACTACAAAATTTAACAATATGAAATCGCTTCTTTATTATGCCGAAAAAGGATATGTTCTGTGTTGCTTTAAAGTGAAACATACATACACTTTTAAATAATGTCACCGCTTTCTACCTCATTGATGGCCACGGTCCTTTCACGGGAGTGGGGTTCGCCTCCCTCTCTGCTTCAATAGGTATGTTCCGATAAGAACATCTTCTTGGCCAAAGCATCTCTTTTCATTCGCAAAACATGACCCGCTTTGTTTTAATTTGGGACTGTTTACAGCGATCTTAGGAGAGAAGTGCAAGTCGGGGCCAAGGTAATGGTAACGCAGTGCGAAAGATAGTTCTCTGACAAGTACTGTACGGCTATGAAAGAGCGTCTCATCGCGATTCGCATTTATGCAAAGCTTTTCAATTTAACATTCCTGTGTGCTTACGCATTAAAAGATTCTCTGGCCCACTTGAATAAAGGGCAATTTTATGAGAAAATAGAGAAAAAAAAAAATGGCTGACTCCGACATGACAAAAAATCATGCGCGGCTACTTTAATGCTAGGAAGAGTAATAAAAGTGATTGACTAACGTATGTGCCAGCCGTCGTTGGCCTAACCTCACTATGCACCAATGTCCATGGGTCAAAGCAACATATGAACAAGGCCCAATACATACTTGAGTAGACACACATCACTTCATTCTATGGGTCACGGCACTCGGTTGCAATGCAACTACTCATTTGAGTTAAACAATTCTTCCGCATTTAAATATCATTCACAGTACTGGACCAAGCTCCATAAAGCTTTAAAATATTGGATAAGACTTTCGCACACGAAGGTAATTCTTATCAAAAATCCACCTTCTTCGGACCGGCGGCCTAGAAAACTTAAAAATGAGAAATGACGTGAGTCGAGTTTCGAGATTCACAGCCAGTATATACATTCAGTGTTTATCCGAGTTTACTGTCAACAATGGAGACCTCTATGTTTAATAAGGTTCTAAAATGTATAGGCATATGTATGAATTATTACCATGATATATGTTGTTATCTCTCCGCACTTTAGCTTAGAGATATTTAAATGTCTTAATACAGAGATATATTTTTACTCTATGAGATTTGGGAAGGGAGTATTTCACCAAAATGCATCGACAAAGGGGTTCGCTTATCAGAAACTAAAAGATCTAGTGTGCTTAACTTAGTGATAACTGTTCTTTTCTTGGGCATTGGCTACCAGAAAGACAGTGTGTTTGTGTCTATCCTTAACCTGTGACCTGTGTATGCATAGCAGTGAGAGTGCACTGAACATGCAAATATAATGCGGTACACCATGCCGTATGAGCAACATTCTCAGGCCTGTCCACTTTTGAAACGAAACTCATATTGATGAGTTCCTTCGTTGGCTTTTGAACTTTTTTCCGGCTTGCTTTTACATTTTGTTTAAACAATCAACAAATCCGTTATCACATAAATGTTGTCAAAGCGAGAGGTTATGAACCCTTTTTCCGCCATCATACCAGCATCAAAGCAGATGCATATGTATATGCTCAGACATGTATATGTACTTACATATAACAAAGAAAAATAAAATACACCGAAATAATTATTGTATACAAACTTGTATTTTTAATGTATAAAAAGAAAAAACAATGCAAATTGTAGAAAAATTTTATTCATTCGTCATTCTTGTTATCCTTCCTAAAAGGATGCACTCGTCATTATTTCCATTGAATAATTCGTTGCACGCGGATAAAGCGAGGGCATTGTTTGGTACTTTTTGTGGAAGAATGAATTGTGAGCGATCGTGAAGGGAAGTGGTGATGTATGCAAACATTATGTTGCTTACAAACATATTTATATATGTTAATTGCATATAATAACAAAAATATCGTACAATATTTTCACTTTTTTAGTCTCAGAGGCAAATATTTTGGGTTGAAAACCCCGTTGTTACCAAAGGCTCGTGAAGTTTGATGTGTAAATATTACAAATATGATTTGGAAAATGTATTAATTTGTTACAAATAAATTTTACTTGATTTTACAGAACTGGAAAATAGAATGGGAAACTATCTCGCAAAGTTTAGAAAATAAGCAAACTCCTATTCGTCTTCGTAAATTTTCAATATCCTAACTTTTTGTTTAGAAAGAAAATATATAATGAAGTTAAACAGACAAAGAACAAAACAAAAACAAAAAAAAATTTGGAACAAATTTTAATTGTAAAAAAGTTTCATTTTTATAAAAGAAGTGCAAAATATAAAAAATTTGATTTTTATTTATTTTATTTAATTATTATTTCTTTTAAAACTTTGTAGATATTTATAGTTTTAAGTAACGCTAATGAGCTAATTTAAATCTAGTAAAACTCTTTTAAAATTTTTGTTCCATTTGGTTCGCAGTTTATGTTATATAAATATTATTAAAGAAAGCGATATTTTTAGTTTTTTCTCAAAATTAAAAAGATTTATGATCGTATTCGCAAATACTTCTAATTAATGAAGATTAAATTTTTTAACAAAAAAATATTTTTTTTTATAGAAATTAAATCTGAAAATTTATACATTTTTTTTTTTAATTAAGAAAAAAGATTCAGTTGCACAAAGTTTTCAAAGGTTAAGTTTTTCCAAAGGTTATAAAAAAAAGAAAAAAAAAGGATTCCAAAGAAGTACAAACACACACAAAGTTCTTATATGATGCTTCAAAACAATCGCAAAATAAACGAACCATAAAGTCTTCCCGGTATAGCGTGAAAGTGAAAGGCGGGTGGCTATGTTAAATGTTCTTGCTTATATGCCAAATATCATAGGTCTAGGTCAAATAGACTCGATTTTATAACGATGTATCAAAAAGAATACGGGAAAAGGGGAGAAAGAATATTGAGGAAGGAGTATGACACCAATCACTTTTCTTGAAATGAGTAGACCTTTATCTTAGTGACCTTAATTACAAATATTAAGCGGTTATTTAGCGATTTAATAAAATGTTTCCTGCCCTTATGAACCCATTGTACCCAATCTCACTGATTGGATCATTATAACTACATTATAACTATAGAAATAATAATTATAAACTTCCTAGTCCCAGGGAGCTGTGGACCCCACTTTTTCAAAACCCATAGCCACTAGACCTATAGAAAGTATTGGATATCTGTGCATCAAATCTCGTCCAATGGCCCTCTATGAGTATATCTAAAATTTCTAGAAATAGTTCAATTAGCTTCTGGGTTTCTATACAAGCGCATGTATATACGTACATATCTAGAATAAGTAATACAATGGGGAAAATTTGAGTGAACTAATCATTTATTATGAGCTCACTACCTAACTTTCTGCTTACTTATTTTATTTAGTATTTATGTATGCAGGTTTGCCTCTTATTGTGATAAAACAATAACTGAAAATTTAAATAGGATAGCGCAGGTCGATTACCATCTGGTAATAATTATAATAATTATGGCACAAAACATTACTTAAGGGTCGCTTTCTTTTAAAGTGTTCAATTAGCCTTATCATAGGAAATGTGATGACAAAAATTGAAAACACGATTAAGGACCAAGCCAGCTTTTATTTTAATAATAATAATAGTAATTAACTATAAGTGCCACCGTGGTGGGATGGTAGCGTGCTCCGCCTGTCACACCGTATGCCCTGGGTTCGCACCACGGGCAAAGCAACATCAAAATTTTAGAAATAAGGTTTTTCAATTATAAGAAAATTTTTCTAAGCGGGGTCGCCCCTCGGCAGTGTTCGGCAAGCGCTCCGAGTGTATTTCTGCCATGAAAAGATCTCAGTGAAAACTCATCTGCCTCGCAGATGCCGTTCGAAGTCGGCGTAAAACATGTATGTCCCGTCGGCCAATTTGTAGGGAAAATCAAGAGGAGCACGACGCAAATTGGAAGAGAAGCTCGGCCTTAGATCTCTTCGGAGGTTATCGCGCCTTACATTTATTTTTTTATTTAATTAACTATAAGCAGGTTACCTGATATCTGCTTCTTTATAAAGAGCCAGCTAAGTGATTATCAGCGAAGTTTATAGAGTTGGAAATAACTTGACGCTAGCTCCCACGTTACAAGCTGTGTTAGCGGAAAAGAATATGTACGGGAAGGAAAACAAGTCAGCTGCTACCTGCCACCGAATGATACTATTTAAGGAAGTTGAAGATGATTGGCGAGACCAACCTAGTAACCTGGTCGTCGCTGGAGATATCAACGCGAGAGCTATGAAGAATGCTCCATACCAACTCCAGAGGCAAGATGATGCTGAATTGGCCACCCGTGTTGGATTAATAAGTTGGAATACCGGCACTATGCCGGTATATCGTCGACTTGGCCTTGGATACTCGATCCCTGAAATACACTAGTATCAGAAACCCTTCTGTCAGACGGGGAGAGCACCCCGTTAGAAAGTTAGATGGTACGTCTCTAGAATTGATGCTACAGAATTATTCAATGTTGTACAGGTAGGCGCCATTCAGATAGTGGCTTGGAATTTTGCGAATAAGCGGATCATAGATATTTATGGGAAAACTCCATCTACCCAACCGAGTATGAAAGAGGACACGATGTGGAACATACCAAAGGCTGTGTTCATCACACTGCAAAAGCGACAAACCCGCCCTTTATCGCTCAGTGAAAGATAGCTTTAAACGGCCTTGCAAATTATGAATCCGGTAAGCGCACCAGAGTCTTTTCACTTATATCCAATTCGTGAAAGCCGGCATCTTCCACGCAAGTTGAAAGATGGGTCGGATAGTGTTTAACCCGAAAGGAAAATTAGATCCCGACTCCCCTTCATCTTTCTGGTCATTATGTATGCTCAACACCGCCGGGAAAATTATGAAAAGCCCCGTAAAGCAACAACTGGTAGCAGCCGGTACAGGTCGAAGGAGTCTATCTCAACGGGGGCTAGGCTTCCGCAAAAATGCTATAAGAAAATCCAAAACGACTTTATTGTTTTTGTTATAGTATTAACGATAAGCTACGTTCCATTAAGGTACTATCCCGACCATTTCGGGAACGATTAAGATAACCAAACTAAACCTTCTAAGCCAAACCGCCTCCACTGCAATATAAAATCTGAAGGTTTGAAATGGAAATTCATGAGGACTGGACCACTAAAGCATACAATTTCCTCATATAAATGGTTTTGTGGCAAATACCACCAACTTAAGCAGCTAATATGGTTGTGGGTAATATGGTTGCAATAATGAAAAGAAAACGCAGCGAAAGGGAAAGGTACGCACATACTTCTACAGTAACGAAAAGAAAAGTAGCAGTGGCAATTTTTTGATGCATTTGGTTAAGTAAATATTTCTTTTTTGATTTTCGTGTTAATTCAGGAAAGGGGTCCTATGAAGTTTTTAAGTGAAACTATGCAAACCAATCTCAGAAATGTTTGAGAAGAAATTCCAGAAAAAAAAACAAATTTTTCTAATTTTTATTTTTAATTTTTTTTCAGAAGTTTTTTGAGTAGCCATCCCTTTTAGTCTCAAAAATGATATGTTATAGGTCTCTCGAAATTTGCATTGAATTTGGACAGATTTTTTTTGAAGTGTGTCCAGGTTTTTCTGCTATAAAAATAAATAAAGCGCTTTGTGTAGAAGAATATATATTTAACCCTACGCAAACAAAATCTGAAAAACTCAATGCTAATTTCGAGGGACCTATATCTTGTATTTTGTTGGACTAAAATTGATTGGGCTAGAATAGATTTTCTCGAATTTAAGAGTCTTTTTGAAAAAGGTTTTGAAATTGGTTTACACAGTTTCCGTTATAAACTTCGTGAAAGTATTTGCCAGACTATCGCAAATACAAAAAAGAAAATTTCAATAAGGAATTTTGTTAAAAATTGGCACTGCTATTTTTCTGTTCGCTGCTGTATATGTGTAAAGAGATAGTCAAGAGCAATTATATAAAATAAGCGCCCTTCCGTCATATACAGACAGGTTTGTTATAACAGTTAGAAGCTTTTCTAGAGTATAAACATTTCATGCAACATCTGTACATATCCCACGCTCGATTTATACGAATGACTCATAAATATTCACAAATGTACAAGGAGCAGCCAAGGAGCTTTGCTGTATATGACGTTATGTTTATATAAATACAAGGACATATCTCCCCTTTCGGGTTTTTTTAATGGAATATTACAGGCTCTACTACACACATAGTTACGGACAGGTAAGCAGGAGTATAAGTATAACTGTACTTTTAATTACATATATACATATTTATGCATATTTAAGATCCACAAAACTGTAACCAATAACCAGCACATGCTTGCGGTAAATACTAACAACTACATGTCTCTATGTATGTGTGTTTATCAATGTTTCACAGCAACAATCACTCACCTTTTTTACTGTCGGGCATTGCGTTTTATACCTTTTTACCCTTCGCTTCAATTAAATGTATGTATGTATGTATATAGAGAAATGACGTACTTGTTGCTTTTATGAACGTATTTACTGTTTGGCAATTTTGTTATTCACAATTTGGCACTTTTCAGGATACACGCACTACCGATTAAGCAATTAATGTGCGGCAATTAAGGATCACAGCTTGTGTACTATGAAATTATTTTGTTATTGTGGGTGTGAAGAACGGATGTGTTGAAAGTGAGGTTTTTCAGAGTAGATGCAAACATTTATTTTTGTAAATGTTTATACAGTTGTTTTCGCTGTTGTAAAAAGTAAATTATTTTCTTTTTTGATTTGTTGTTAGTTTGTTGACACAAAATCTTTGTTGGATTTGTTTACATTTGAGAGACTGTCTAGTTGGATTTTAGTTTCATGCAAATTGAAATTTTTCTGAGTGATACAGTCACTTAAGCGTATAATGGGACAGTTCAATTTTAAATTTTAGGCAAATTTGTTTGCTTAAATTTCTGAAAGGACATTTTTTCTTGATTGCTAAGCTTTATAAATTCATAGCCCTTGCGATCTCAAAATTGTAGAGGTGTGTACAAAATTTCAGCTTTGTATAGCAAAATTTCAAACTATTCATAAGGTTTAAAAATAATATTTTTTTAATCTTAAAATTTACTTAAAATTGAACATTTATTAAATATTTTTTGGAATTTTTTTCTTGCTGAGAAATGGGGTGTTCAAATTTAAGATTTTTCAGAAAGACATAGAAATTGTACGAAATTGAAAAAAAAGAAATTTTAGAAACTAAAAAGTTTTTTTTTTTTTGTTTTCTGGATTTGATCGCAGTATGCACTTTTATCAAAAACAAGTAAGGAAGGCTAAGTTCGGATGTAACCGAACATTACATACTCAGCTGAGAGCTGTGGAGACAAAATAAGGGAAAATCACCATTTAGCAAAATGAATTTAGGGTAACCCTGGAATGTGTTTATATGGCATGTATATCAAATGAAAAGTGTTAATGATTATTTAAAACGTAGTGAGCCTTAGTTCTAAAGGTGGACGCCTTTTCGAGATATAGCAATAAGGGTGGACCAAGGGTGACTCTAGAATGTGTTTGTACGATATGGGTATCAAATTAAAAGTATTAATGAGGGTTTTAAAAGGGAGTAGCCCTTAGTTGTATATGTGAAGGCGACCATAATGTGGACCAGGGTGACCCAGAACATCTTCTGTCAGGTACCGCTAATTTATTTATATATGTCATACCACGAACAGTATTCCTGCCAAGATTCCAAGGGCTTTTGATTTCGCCCTGCAGAACTTTTTCATTTTCTTCTACTTAATATGGTAAGTGTCACATCCATTTTACAACGTTTTTTCTAAAGTTATATTTTGCGGCAATAAACCAATCCAATTACCATGTTTCATCTCTTTTTTCATATTTGGTACAGAATTATGGCATTTTTTTCATTTTTCGTAATTTTCGTTATCGGAAAAGTGGCCGTGGTCATAGTCGGATTTCGGCCATATTTTATACCAATATAAAGTGACTTCAGATAAGTAAGTGAACTAAGTTTAGTTAAGATATATCGTTTTTTGCGCAAGTTATCGTGTTAACGGCCGAGCGGAAGGACAGACGGTCGACTGTGTATAAAAATTGGGCGTGGCTTCAACCGATTTCGCCCATTTTCACAGAAAACAGTTATCGTCATAGAATCTATGTCCCTACCAAATTTCACAAGAATTGGTAAATTTTTGTTCGACTTATGGCATTAAAAGTATCCTAGACGAATTAAATGAAAAAGGGCGGAGTTACGCCCATTTTGAAATTTCCCTTTATCTTTGTATTTTGTTGCACCATATCATTACTGGAGTCGAATGTTGACATAATTTACTTTTATACTGTAAAGATATTAAATTTTTTGTTAAAATATGACTTTAAAAAAAATATTTTTTTAAAGTGGGCGTGTTCGTCATCCGATTTCGCTAATTTTTATTTAGCATACATATAGTAATAGAAGTAACGTGCCTACCAAATTTCATCATTAATCTTCAACGACTGCCAAATTACAGCTTGCAAAACTTGTAAATTACCTTCTTTTAAAAGTGGGCGGTGACACGCCCATTGTCCAAAATTTTTCTAATTTTCTATTTTGCGTCATAAGGTCAACGCACCTACCAGGTTTCATCGATTTGTCCGTCTTTGGTAATGAATTATCGCACTTTTTCGGTTTTTCGAAATTTTCGATATCGAAAAAGTGGGCGATCTGAGATGAGTGCCCCGGGAACCTAAAAATTCATCGAGACACCTCAAAATTTACTCAAGTTATCGTGTTTATGGACGGACGGACGGACATGGCTAAATGAATTTCTTTTTTCACCCAGATCATTTTGATATATAGAAGTCTATATCTATCTCGATTAGTTTATGCCGTTACGGATTACCGTTATGCGAACAAAGTTAATATACTCTGTGAGCTCTGCTCAGCTGAGTATAAAAACTTACCAAGTAAAAAATAACAATATTTGGAAATAAGAGAAATGAAACGGTCATAAACTAAATTTTTTAAAGAAGCTTTATAAATTTTCGAATTATTTGTAAGTAAAAAATAGTTCTTAAAAGATTTTCTATTCTCGAGTTCTAATCTGTAAATTTTTGCAAAAAAGCAAAAAAATAGGAATAAATTTATAGTTTACGACTTAAAGTTAAAAAGATGCATTGAGGTCAATTGAATACTTTTAAAACACTTAGTAAACTTGTATATAAGTTTTGGGAAAAATGGAACATAATTTCATGGAAAGTAAAAGAAATGTATTTTTCTTAAAAACCCTAAAAAATATTCTCAAACCCTGCACATTTTTTTTTTGCATTTTTAAAATTATGAGAAACATTTGGTTTTTGAATTATAAATTACTTTCGATACAATATTATCAAAACAAAAAATAAAAATATTTTTTAAGAATTATAAAAAATCTTAAATTTCAAATGTGGTAATTAATATAAATTTCTTTAATATTTTTTGTTTAAGTGTGAATCTGCGCAAAAATTTGCATACTTTGCTAATTTTTTTTACTTCGCAGTGATTAAATTTATTATATTTTTTTGATTCTTAATTGTTTTAGAATTATAGCTAAAAATTTTAAAAATTTAGATTATATATATGATAAAATTGTTTTAGGTTTTATGTCTCAAAAAAATTAACAATTTCAGCTAGAAAAGTTCCAAATATTTCTTGATGCAAATTTGTTTTAAACTTTTTTTTAACTAATTAATTTTGGTACAAGCGTTATAGCAGCATATTTTTTTATAATTTCGCAGAAATTAGTAAAATTTTGTTTCAAAAGTTATAGTTTCTTGTTTCTTTTTTAAGAATTAAGAGCTTAATACCGGTAATAAATTCTTTTAAAAATCTTAAGTACAATTGAACACCCCATTAAACATAAAAACATACAGTTATAATTTTTCAAAAGTTTATACTTTGCAAATTTTTTTTATAATTTCTCAGGAACTAATTTTATTATATTGTTTGGTAGCTTAAATTTGAATTAGAGGTTTCGGCTTTATTTTTCGAAATTAAAATACATATACATTAATCTGGGTCTATTTGTATGGACGAAAGTTAACCGATATCGCGCCATCGATTTTTCGATAGGATTTGGCCTCAGGAAAAAAAGTTCCCTTAGGCATACCCAAAAAAATAATTTTAGAGCCAGCAAAAAAAAAAATGGCGAAAGTGTCAATTATTCGACCAAAACACTCCCCAAAACCCAAAAAATAGTTTTTTTCTCAAAAAACTTTTTACAACAGTTTTTTGAAAAAAAAAATATTTTTTTTTAGTTTTGGGGAATGGTTTGATCGAAAAATTTACTCGAAAATTATTTTTTTTGGGTATGCGTAGTGAAACTTTTTTTCCTGAGCCCAAGTCCTATCGAAAAATCGATGGCGTGATATCGGTTAATAAATCGACCCAGTCTAATATACATATTATAAAAACATTTTATAAGAAAATAATTAATACGTGAAATTATTTAACCAAATGACAGCTGGGTGTATTGCAGTAAATTTTGATTGCATTACACTTTCATTGGCATTAAACTATATTGGAAAAATTTTAGTGCGTACTATTGTTTTATCAATATAGTGATAGTGCCGCCTTTCTCCACTACCATTAAAAAATTGATTACAATCACTTTATTTTTTCACTACCACTCAGCTAAGTGAAAAACAAAAAATATCGTTGTCGAAAGTTTTCTATGCCTCCACTGAAATGAGTGAAGAAACATCTTTGTGCTCATATTTTCAACTGTGGGTGAAGGACTGGTGCATTAATGCACTACCCCCACCTCTGCCAAATAATTTTTATCGGAAAATATCAATTTTTAGATATTATGTTCTCTTCTATGAAATCTTTACTATCAAAATTATATATTTATATAATCGAAATTGTATTCGGAACTTTTCAAAGAGTTGAAATTAGTTGGCATTGAAAATGAGCGATTTTTAAGTGTAAATCTCTTTAAAAAATCAGCTTCGAAAAATTTTTTGTTGCCTCTTATATAAATTTCATAGTAATTGGTTAAAATTTTGAGCTCTATGTAGAAAATTATAATTCCATATAATATTTTTTTTGAGCTCAAATACTCATTAGACTCATACACTTATTTTGTTAAATTTTTTGGGGTTTCAAAATTTTTGAAAAAAAAAAAATGGAAATAAATCAATTTTGTAAAAATCTATTTTTTCATATATGCAAGACAATAACAACTTTTTTCATTCTTAATCTAAATTGTATATACCTCCGTGGAGAGAATTTTTTGTTTGTTTTTGAGTTCTAAATTGTTTTTATTCAAAGTGGAAGAATTTGCGGGTTTGTCTCAGGTTAAAAGCTACACATTATAACAAATACTTTTAAGAAATATAATTTTTTTCCGAATTTTCGAAGCTATTTATCTATCTGTTTGAATAATACTTCTTTTTAAATTTTTATAGAAATCCAAAAATTTCTTAAAAATGTTTTTAAACAAACTTTTTCAAAACTTTAGTTTGGCCCATTTTCACTGTCAGTGACTGTATGCTTCAACATTCGCTTTATCTTTCTATTGTTTATATGTATATCTTATACACTCCAAGTACATACATATGTAGTTATGTACGAACAATTATGTATATTTGTGTGTACATATGTACTTATATATATCGTGACGCTTTCACTTTTTGAGTTGCCCCTCTCTACCTTTTGGCTTCCCTTCTTCGCTGTATCCTTCTTTCACAATATTTTTCTTTTATCATTTATCCTTTTTATTCTTCTTATATCTTGTTTAGTTGTTAATTTTCTGCTTCTTCTTATTCCTTCTTCGTACTATATTTTTCTCTCAAATTTTCGTTTTCTTATTTCTCTTCTCTTGAAATTCTTGTATCTTTCTTTTTTTCAAAATTTCTTTTTTCAATATTTTTCACTTTCAATATTCCCCTGCAATATTTCACACCTATAGTAGGCTACGCATCTGCTCTATCAAACAACTTTTTGGTATACTATTTGTTATTTCATTTTCTTGTTTTTTATTCACGCGCTTTTTTCCCAATTTGTTTCACTCTCAAGCACAGTTCAATTGCAACTGATTCGCCATCTGTTTATGTATGGTTCAGTATGATATGACATGGTTAGTTAGTGCGGTAGTCCTGCTGATCGCTTGCGGTGAACGTTCTGTTAAAATCGAAAAAAAAAAAACAGCACCCATTTCGCTGAAAGCCCTAACTTATGCCTTATGCCAAACAAACAAGCGCACTGCCACTCACACACATACCACCCCTTAGTGCAAATGCTAACAGCGTGCTGTTAAGGCTAACAGCAGTCTGTTCCCACAACAGCTGTTAAATATTTACAATATCGTATGCACTGTTGACTACGTTGCTACTATTTTAACAGTCCTTCCTTTTCCCACTTTTTCTTGTTGCAGCAGCTGTAGGCACCGCCACAGAAACACTGTACAGCATACATACATATGTATGTGTGTACGTTTTATCACTCCCGTATTGTGCCATCCACGTTGCTCCTATCACCTAAGCGCTCAATCATCAACTGAATTTATTTTGTGTTCTTCATTGCTATTTTATAAGAAATATTTTTTAATGGAATTTAAATTTACGTTCACGCATATGTATTTGTGGAGCTGTTTTTGTAGGTCGTCTGTATATTGTTGTTCGTGATGAATACGACTTCGTTTCGTGTTAAATATAAAGAACTCATACAAACATAGTTATGTATCTCTCTGGTTACCGGGTTTCACTTTAGCCGACGTCAGCATCCGCATTCGGTCAGAGTGTGTTGTTGCTATCGACGTCATCAATGTCGGCGTCCATATCTTTTTCTAACCCATATGTGTTTGGTTTGTGATAGCGTAGCGTTGGGTCATCGTCACCTACTGCATCTGTATGTAAGTGCATATGTAAGGTACCTAAAACATCTATCACGCATGCTGTTAACATAACATTTGAGCTAACAAGGTGCCGAAAGCTCTGTGAGCTATTTTACTGTAGAGGCTGATGAAAATGAAAATTCGCTCTAACTGGTACGTACGTGTACATGCGTAGCTATGTTCAGGGCAGTTGTAAGCTAGCAGCATAGCCTCAAAGGCGCTTAAGGCAAAAGAGGTTTCTTTCTTTGTTTTTGTTTTCTTGAGAGTTGATGGTGGACAGTGGAGTTGCCATGTATTTCTTATGCGGATCGTTGAAGGGGATAAAATTTGGCAAAACAAAACTATGGGTAGGACCCTGAGGTGGCATTTAGTGCATTTCACAAAGAACGAACAAATGGCATTTATCGTCTATGATGCTCCTCGTGTTCCAATGCAGCGTAATCCAGATACGGATAGAGATTTAACATGCAAATGCAACAACAATGTGACCCGTAAGGATCAATTTGTTGTTGCATTTGTATGTTAAATTTCTATCCGTATCTGGATCGCGCTTCATTGGAACGTAACAAATATCACGGGGTATAAAATATGCTACGTCATGGCATTGATGTTATTACTACATGTTCAACTTTCGTAGGCATTAAACGTTGCTAAAGTGTTCAACACTTATGAAAAAAGAGCACGCTGGAGGTGGGGTTTCACCAATTTTCACCACATAACTGGAAAATTTCCCAGTTAGGCTACAGTCCAATGTGTGTGTAATGCAAGATTCACAATACATGCAAAACCGTGAAATGCGATATATATATTCCGCAGAGTATAACATACACGAACATAAGTGACTCTTTCGTGCTAACTTGAATTGCCCTGAAGCGAAAGAAAAAAAATTTCAAAGTATCCTCTTACAACTCAATACCTTTCTAATGTATTTCAGATTATCATTTGAGTGCTAGAGAAGTGCTTTCTAATTTTCGTTGACAGCAACCAGTCATTGGATAATTATTTCTCACAGAATGATTCTCTATAAATGGGAAAGGTACTACACTGTTTGTAAGTTATGCTCCGTGAACACTGGCAGACCTAGTCACAGAAATTACCTTGGTCTCTTCTTGTTTTAAGTTTTTTTGTAGTAAAAAGTTGAATTATATTTTAAGTATGTTTATCCTTTTGAGAGTCGACATTGAAGTAAACTATCGACATCCTTCTGTAAGAACGGAGTTCTTGCATACAGAAACTCATCATACGCCGTACGTTCACTCAGTAATGATATGTCATGATAAAAAATTGGCACCTTATGGTAGCAAACATCCTTGCGATATTTGTAAAAAGTAGTAAAATTAAAGACATATTTTTAAATTACAGCTTCCAGCAGGTCTCTTTTAGTATCCAACAAGACTTTGCTTGGCACCCCTTTTCCATCACTCACAACCACAACCAAATTTACACTCATATGCCGACTATGAGTGACTGACAATTGTATTTTCTGCTCGCGTAGGTAAAGTATTTGACCCCAAAGCTTTTATGAGCTTCCTTGAAAATTTGGAACAACTTTCACAAAAATTGAATTTTTGAGTGAAATCTCCAAAAAAATTTCCAAATGTGTTCATTGTATTTAATTTATTTAGGAAGAAATATGAGTTTCCTTTCACATCAGAGCCATGAGCAACCGGTATTGAAATAAGCTCTTTTTCATTATGCATCAGCAACGCTTTCAAAAAAGATTTTGAACGGTCAATGAACAATCTTCAGTGACTTGGATCATATCCAAAATTCACATTAAGTTTTCGAAATGTCTTATTATGTTTATTTTTTCACAATTTTAAAGTGTTATCCATTTTCAACAGATTTCCATTTATAAAAACATTTTCTCATAAAAAAGGCACCGCTTGCATGTTTCACTGTTCGGGTACACCATGTCGTATGAGCAACTTAAAATTCATTTGATGTAAACACGCAGGGTTGCTCAGTAGCGGAAATATGTATATATGTGAGTACAAAATATAAATAAAATTTTTTTCCTGATTAAATAATTGAAAGGGTATTTCGAGAAAGTAATACCGATCTCCATGTTTTGCATTCAATTTTCAGGAAAAATTGGAGAATTTGAATATTGGTAGGTTTTCCTTCAGCAAAATGCAAAATAATTTTCTTCTTCCAATCATGCTTCTTATTGCAAACAATAAGGCGAACTAAAAAAGATCCGAGAAAAAAAGCATAAAGTTTAGAAAACAATGGTATCTGCAATGTTAACGTTGTCGAAACTTGGCATACCCTTATCAACCCCCAAAGATTTTCCAACTAAATTTCAAACCAGAGGATTGAGGAATCTTTTCAGAATGCAATTTTATAACACATATAATTCTAGTAAAATTAAGTGTCGATAACATACCGATAATATTTCAATAACTCGTCGATAAACAATCGATAACACACCGACAACTCATTGACAACAAATGGGAAAAATCTGATATTAAATGAGTACATTTTCGATAAAAAATTTAAATTTTTTCGAAAACAAGAACAAAAACTATCGATAGAAAACGATTTACCGTCCATGAAAAACCGATAACTTATCGACGACGTTTGTTATTTATAACCAATTTATAACGTAGCGATAGCAAATCGATAACTATTATATACCTCGCCGATAAAACGAGGAAAATTTATTGGTTTGGAAACTTATCAAATTGAAATAAAATAAAACCAATAACTCGTCGAGCATAAGAAAAAAATAAACCACCCATAACGATTCGATAACTTTCCCACTTTTTGTTCTTTCATGTCTTACCTGTAATTTCCTTTCCTTATAGCATTACCACACATTACGCTGACCAATTACCTTCCCGATACCGGGCCACCTCGGGAAGTATTAATGGCCTTACCACAGCAAGGGGCGCTGCTGTGGCGGACGGTTCTTTCCCCGTATATAGTACTGGACCGCTGAACCCGCCTTGTCGGGCAGGTGGTCGTACGACCAAGATGAACGACTCATTAACTGACTGTAATAAGGACGATGTAAAGAGGAGGACTGAGTCGCAATCCAAGGACGACAAATACGAATTAAGCGATGCGTCGGACTCGGGGAGCGAGAGTAGTGCTGATTCAATGAACTCCGTGTTAGAGAAGCACACAAATAAAAACGGAGTAGAAGAGTGGAGAAGGGTACGGAGCAGAGGAAGTAAAAGAGCTCTCTCACAGTACCGTGCAGCACTAAGAATTGTTCAACGCTTGGGAGCAGTGGTCGACCCAACAGAAGTGGAGATCGAGCGCTTGGAATGGGTCCATGAAGCGGTAGAAGTAGGTCGAAGGCAGTTCAAAAGGTTCGCTGCGAGAAACCCTCGGTTCTGCAACCGGTACGAGGAGGAAGAAGCGTCGAATGGCAGAATGAAGAGGCAACGTTCAGCGGAAGGCGACAAGCCTGTTTTCAAGAGACAGAAAGGACCCAGTCCTAGAGCCGCGAGGCAGGGCAGTCGAATAGACAAGACAAGTAGGCCCAAAGCTGTAAGACAGATGGGCTCCAATAGCGAGGTAGCAACTACCTCGAAAGCTGCGAGTCAGAGGGAAGTTCCAATTAAGGAAGTAGGAGATAAGCCAAAGGGAGATAATGCTAAAACTCCGGCTTTCTCCGAGGCGCTAAAGGGAGTTAACGCTAAGACTCCGGCTTTCTCGGAGGTGCCAAAGGGAGATAACACTAAGACTCCTGCTTTTGCCGAGAAGATGAGTGATGTGGCAAAGCAGTCACTGACTGTGGCGCTGGTTGATCGTAGCTGTCCTTTCGGACAAATGACTACTGAAAGGTGGAGATCTGTGGAAAGGGAGCTTATTAGCTTAATGCTTAAGATAATGCGGGAACAACCAAGTAAGCCCCTTCCAACCATTGATTCGGGGGGATGGCATAACGGTGTGAAGATGATAGCGTGCGACAACATCGCGAGCTTGCAGTGGCTGGCGGAAGTGTTTCCAAACCTCCAAAGGCAAGGCAAGAACGCGCGGTTTGAGGTGGTGGATAAAGCGCAAATCCCCACGGTACCAAAAGTTAAGGTATGGATACCATGCGTGATGAAGTCGGAGGATACACTGCGACTTCTGCAGAATCAGAATCCGAACATACCGACACAGGATTGGAAGGTACTTACTGTATCTCGGCCTACCGAGAATGGTCAGTTCTACATCTTCCAAATAAACAAGCAGGCGGAGGATATTTTGTACACGCAGCTTGGTAAAATGTCCTTTGGTACTGGCAAAATTTACATGCGACTCAGGAAAAGAAGTCCCGAGGATAAAAACCCTAACACGCTAGAGGTGGGCGAAGTCGACAAGGACCTCAAAAGCCTAAGGGAAAAAAGACAGGTGGAGGTCCGCGACGTCACCACGAACGTGCTAGAAGAGGACCAACCGCTAAATGGTGCTGTGATTCGCGCAGAGGAACACCCCGCACAACAGTCACGAGAGGCTTAAGGGGGCCTCGAATACTCTAAATCAAAAGGGCAATGGGAGGACGACGACGTCAAGACGAAGGTGCTGGAGGGGGAAAAACAGCCCAATGGTGCTGCGAGTCCTACAGGTAAACCTCCAACACAGTAAAGTGGCGTCGAGCGAACTCCTCCTAACCCTTGAGGAGGGTTCGTTTGACGTGGCGCTGATCCAGGAGCCGTGGCTCTCATCGGGAGGAAAGGTTTCTGGACTTAGCGCGCGCGGGTTTGGCGTTTACAACGCGAAAACGGAAGGACGGGTGCGAGCTGTAGTAATGGTAAGGAAACAGCTGCATTCATATATGCTGCCTAATTACACCACTGAGGATCTCATAGCGGTGGCCGTTGAGCAAAAGAAAAAGCAGGCATCTATCCTGGCGTCCTGCTACATGGCCCATGCTGCGGAGGTCCCACCGATGGAGTGCAAAAGGCTAGTACAGGAGGAAAGGCGCAAAGGGCGGTTGGTCATAGGCGCAGATGCAAATGCGCACCACAATGCGTGGGGAGGAGCAGATACGAACGAGAGAGGCGAATCTCTGTTTTGTTACATCCTGCAAACCAATTTGCAGACAGCCAAAAGGGGAAATGTCCCTACATACATTGGTCCAACATTCAGCAATGTTCTGGATATTACATTGAGCTCCGAGCGTGATATATCAAGGTATTATTGGATGGTTCTTGATAGACCATCCTTCTCTGACCATGCGTATATCAGCTTCAACATCAATTCAATAGAAACCCTAGGTCAACGAACTGGACTAAATTCCAGAAACATGTAGAAACAAAACTGGGACAACCCAAAGAGGTTGCTAATGTAGAGGAACTGGAGGAGTCGAATGAATTCCTAACAAGGACGTTTATTACTGCGTATAACAAAGCTTGCCCTCTAAGAAGATTCAGAGGAAAAGCAAAGCCGCCATTTTGGGACAATGAGCTTAGTCTTCTAAGAAGACGGGTAAGAGAAATGTTTAAGCTCGCAAAGACCGCGAAAAGCGAAGCGTGTCGGGACGAGTACAGGGATCTACTGAGGATCTACAAGCGTGAAATTACCAGGGCGAAGAGAAACTCATGGAAAAGTTTCTGTACGGACATAGAGTGCTCCAGCGAAACAGCACGGTTGAAAAAAGTCCTAGCAAAGGGAAACATCGTCCAGGGACTAATAAAGAAAGAGAGCGGGGAATGGTCACGTAATAGTGAGGAATCCCTTGAGGTGCTTCTCGATACACATTTCCCATCGGGAGACGGTTTAGAGGAGCCAGCAGACATCACTCACACTTCGATCACGGAGCTAGTAGTGCCGAGCTTGGTGACCGATACCAAGATCGAGTGGGCAGTGAAGACGTTTTCTAAGTTTAAATCGCCGGGCCCAGATGGTATATTCCCGGCCATGCTACAAGTCTCAAGTAGGGCGGTCGTGGAATGGTTTAAAATAATATTCGATGGGTGCATACGACTGAATCATGTACCGCACTCTTGGAGAACTGCTCGTGTAGCTTTTCTACCAAAGGCGGGGAAGATCGGTCACATGTATTCCAAAGACTATAGACCCATTAGCTTAACATCATTTCTGCTCAAAACCTTTGAGAGGCTGATAGATGTGTACATAAAGTCCAACGTGGATGAAAAGCTGCTCTCCACGACACAGCATGCGTACACCAAAGGCAAGTCGGTAGACACCCCATTGCATAGGGTGGTAATAAGCATAGAGAAATCCCTGGAATATAAGGAGTATGCTCTAGGAGTCTTCTTGGACATTGCCGGGGCTTTCAATAATGTTGCAAAATGGGCGATTATGGATGGTCTTAATTACATTAAAGTACATCCTGCCTTAATCAGATGGATCGGCTGCATGTTAAATTGCAGAAAGATTACATCACAATGGGGATTGTACGAGGCCACGAAATCAGTGGACAGGGGCACGCCGCAGGGAGGGGTGCTATCACCTCTGCTGTGGACGCTGGTCATCAACCAACTGCTCAGGCAATTCGATGAGGGACCCGTAAAACTTACGGCTTACGCAGATGACGTTGCAATTTTCATAAGTGGAAAGTGCCTTCCAACGATTAGTTCTTTGATGGATCGGGCGCTTCGCGATATTCATACCTGGGCATCTAATGTCGGGTAGTAAGTCAATGCAGAGAAGACGGATACGGTCTTGTTTACAAAGAGGTACAAGGTCCCAAATTGGACCAGGCCTAAGTTAGGAGGGGTGACCTTACAGGAGAAACCTTGCACAAAATATTTAGGAATCATCCTAGACAGTAAGCTGTCATGGAAGCTCAACGTGGAGGAGAGGGTCAAGAAGGCCTCAACGGCACTCTACGCATGTAAAAGAATGCTGGGGTGTACGTGGGGCCTATCGCCCTCTCTTTCTCATTGGGTTTTTACAGCGATTGTAAGCCCTATTCTATACTATGGAGTTCTTGTTTGGTGGAAAGCCACACAAAAAACAACATACCTCAAAAAATTAGAGGGGGTATGCAGACTATCGATGCTTAGCATTACGGGAGCCCTGAAAACAACCCCGACGGCTGCACTGTATGCCATTTTGCACATCCCACCTGTAGACCTGGTAGCAAAGAACAACGCGTTAACAACCGCAACCAGGCTCGGTGCTTCGGGGCAGCTTGAGCGCCGACCATATGGCCATAGTAGTATTGCGTCATCAATCACAAGACGAACAGACTACATGATTCCCTATCTGCGCTTCGAGGGTGCGCAAATAGCGGACGAGGCGATACATGTGTACACCGATGGTTCCAAATAGTGGAATGAGTAGAGTCTGCGGTATACTGCGCTGATCCGGAAATAAGCAGATCATACAGGCTGCCGGATTACTGTAACGTTTTCCAAGCGGAAATATTAGCCGTAACCAAAGCAGTAGAAACCCTGGAAGAGAATAGCTTAAGCTGCAACCGTGTTAACTTTTATATTGACAGTCAAGCAGCAATTAAGGCAATAATCTCGCATAGCACAGCATCTAAGTGCGTGTTAGAGTGTAAGCACTCTCTGGATAGAATCGGGACAGGGAGAAGCATACATCTATATTGGATCCCAGGGCATATGGGAGAATAGATGGGAATGAAAAAGCGGACGAACTAGCTAAAAAGGGCGCATCCCTTGAAGCTTGCTCCGTAGATGTCCCAATTAGATTGGGCGAGATTAAGCGAAGGCGAGAGGTGCACATGATCGACCAAGCGGGAAAGGCGTGGGGTCAAGCGCGGGGCTGTAAATTTTCGAAGATTATGTGTAGGTCTTACAACCTTAGACTAACACAGTTGCTCCTATCATTAAAAAGAGAGGACTGTAGACTCATGACGGGTTTTCTGACTGGACACTGTCTTCTGGCGTCACATGCCTTTAAACTAGGCTTGGTCAATGATAGCAGATGTAGGAAGTGCGGGTTGGAGGAGGAAACGATCGAGCACGTTCTGTGCTCGTGCCCTGCACTTGCCAGGCTAAGACTCCAGCTATTAGGAGTGATACAGCTGTCAGATCTAGAAGCAGCAAGTGGCTTAAGTCCTAGGAAGCTTCTAGTATTTGCCAAGAGGACGGAGTTATTTTATAACATAGGTCCTGGATTTTGGTGACACTACGGACTCAATCAGTCTATGTGAGGTCCTCATGGACCGGCCAGTTCAACCTACCTACCTATATTCTGGACCCCCCATATCATATTCCTTTCCCACATATAGCGCATACACTAGACCGGGTCGATTTGTGGGGAGGCAAAAAAATCGCCCATTGCTCTGTGAAAATCATATTCTAGGGATCAAAATAAGAAACTTTTCCGAAGTAACCATACCTCTTAAACGAATTCTGACCCGCCTTAACATACACTCACCTCTTTTTTGCATTCTGTATGCTCCGATACATCATACCCCTTCCAAAAATTACGCTTACACTTACACTAATGCTTACAGTCTGATCTCCCTCATACCGTCCGAAAACATGTCTACGCACCAAAAACCGTCAGCCATTCTGCACAAATTTCATGCTCGTAAAGACCCCTAAGATTTATGTTCTGTGCAAATATGTCAAAGTTTGACGAGTTCAGTTTGAGTTTTTCTGCCTGTTGGTACAATCATAGCCACTGTGCCACGATTGATGTAACATTACAACTCACGTACATGCCACTGTTAGCACTTCTTACTTTAAAAGCCGAGTAATGAGTGAGTTTGTATGTCTGTATGTAGGTACCGTCAAATAAGAGAGACCAAGTAAAAACAAAAATATTCATAAAAACTCCCAGGAAAGCTTAATCTATTCACATTGAAAAGCTTTTAACTAAAAAAGCTCAGGATGTAGTGGAAACCGGAAAAGCTTTCCATTCCAAGTAACTTTATCCGACGGACCACAATTTCATTGAGAAGCTGTACAAAATGCAAAGCAAAATTTCACAGAGATGCCCTGAGTGTTCAAGAGAACGATGGTTTTGCGGTAAGTGCGAGTGTTTCAGGCATCACATACTCAGTCGCCTCAAAAGCAAGTAATATTTATAATAATATAATATTTATTTTGTACATTGTAAAATACACAACTTAACTTTGGCATGTGTATGGATGTGTGCGTGCATAAAGCGAATGCTTGCTGAGTGCTCACAGAAGAACGATACCTCCAACGGAGAAAGCATCAACGGAAATGTGCAGAATTAATTCAATTACAAATTTTAATTCCACCAACTTTTTTAGTACAAATTTTTTTTTAAGCTATGATATGGGCATAAAGCACTTTCAAGGAAAAACGTCGTTGCTTTTAAAACTTAAGATATTAAATTACCATTATGCTCTTAACTGTCAAGAATGCTTTACACTTGGAAACTGATATTTTCACGATAGCACTTTTGCTTATAATCTAAATTTGTGTACGCTTAAGAAGTTAATATTTTAAGTATGTGATTTAATTAATTAAAGAGGAATGGTTGTGTTGTACAAAATAAAAAGCTATGAATAAATTCAGAGTGCTCTGTCAATTTTGAGAATTTGGTATCATAGGGAGAGAGAAGCAATATCACTGTATGCATAGTACGACATAGCTTCAAGGAGATTGCTGAGAACAACTTCAAAGAATTTTGTTGGTGTGTGTGGGAGCCAAACTCTGGTCATCCTAAAGACTGTGATTCTCCAGTCCTGGTCGCAAAACCTTAATGCCGTTGAAGAAAATGGGTCTTATGACTGCAATCTACAACCAGCTCATTGTGTGTTGCTTCAAACCCTCTATGTTACCATGTTACCCACAACTGCTTAAGACGTTAGTGGATACTTATAGCCTTTTTCAATCAGGGTCGACATGTTTGTTCTCTGCTGAAGATTTGAGTCTCATCCCGTAGGAAAGGGGCTGTCTAGTCGCTTCTGGCTTCCAAAGCAATGCGTTCATGATAATTTTCCAAAATTTATAAGATTTAACATTTCCTTGAGTTTGCATCAGGGCAGGTATCCTTTTACGGACGAGCCTCCCAGACTGTATTGGATTATTCTTCAACTCAAAAGGGCAAAAAGCGAATTATATAATGACTAATCTAATCCCGTTTAAAGGAGACGTCGTTTAGGTGGGCGGGGAAGGACAGAAGCCTTTCCCATGTGTATCGTAAATTTAAATTTTTCGGGCGAATTTGTTAAGTTCTAAGCCACAGCTAGAAGATGACGGACGGGAGAGGCAGTGTCAAGGACTGAAAACAATATAATAATTTGATAAGTTTAAAGATGAATAGCTAAGAAGGAAAGGAGGACGAGGAAGGGGATTGTAAGATAAGATTTTAAAGCTATTAAGGACTAATAACTATGCAATAATTTGTAATAATAATTTCAAGGCTAGCTGGGCTAAAGATAATCAAACTATTAAGTAAGCTCAAAAGGCGTAACTAGGAGGGTACTAAAGGGTAAGCGATGAGGGTGCTGGCCCATTTTAGACAGTAAGAATTATTTTAATATTGTGAAATTGTCAGGACCTTTAACAACAAATTAGGTTTAAAAAAACATGGTTGATGGGAATACTTTAAGATTTTATTTAAATATTTTAGAATTGAAATAATAATAATAATATGCAAAGTTGAAGGTCGAGAGAAGTTTCCGCTTCCTTGCTGTTGTAGCAGTTGGAAGATACCCACTTCACTAAGCACTTTCTCATGTACTATGAAAATTATCAAGCCTTACTTCTCAACAGCATTTTGTTGTTGTTGTTGTGAGTATTGTAGCGATAAGGACATTCTCCGAAGATTTCGATGGTTTTTATGCTGATGATCCTTTGCCGGATGCAGATCCGGTACGTACCGGTAACAAACACTAAACAGATACTACCCCGACCATCTCAGGAACGATTTAGTGTGACCACATGAAACCTTCTAGGCCATAAAGCCCTCCTACCCCCTAGATCCATGAGCAACTTGGGGTCGCCAGAGCGTCAGCTGCTAATGAAACAGGATTCGAAACGGTAGGTGAGGTTCACAATTGGGTTGGACAAGATGTAATTTGCGCTACACAACCCCTTGCTTCAATTTGGTGTTATAATCATATATATTCGAAGCCGCCTAAACCACTGGCGTTTTGTCGCTATGCGTGGTGAAGTTGATATTAGGGATGCGATTGGATAATGTTTTGGTACCGATGAGTTATCGGTTTGTTATCGACTGGTACTGCATGTGTATTATCAATGAGGTAAAAACGAACTTTCGAATTGCTACCGAATTTATATAAATTTGACTTATCAATTTCTTATCGATTTATTCTCGAAAAGTGAGCGAGTATTTATCGAAAACAGTGGTCAATTTGCGATCTGAGTGCCACCAATTCGTCAACGGTGTATTATCGATTTGTCATCAAAGAGCAATCGACAAGCTATCAAATTATTATCCAAAAATTTACGATTATTTATTGCAAAGTTGTCGATATGTTATCAATTTGCTGTGGTCAAGTTATCGACTTTTTATAGAAAATTTTTCGATTTGTTATCGAAAATATATCGACTTGTTATCAGTGATTTAGCTATTTTTCTCGGAGCTGTTGTTGCAGTAGCCGTGTTTGTTATCAACTCAATAATAGTTTCTTATAAAACTGATACGGATACAACTTCAATATGCAATCGATAACACATCTGTAACCCGTCAAGAGTAAGCCAATGAGAAACCAATAAGAAGTCGATAACTCGACGATAGTAATTCGTTATCGGTAATTATTTATAAGAAGCGGATAAAGCTTTTCTCAAAAATTTGTTGCTTCTGGCAAATTTATCTCTGTAGTGGTTGAACATCGCCGCCTTTACGAGTTCTTGTTAACTTAAAAGCATTAGGTCATGGGTTTAAATGTTAAGTTATCCCCATTTGACACTACAGCCCAAGTTCTAAACTAAACATTTTGGCTACTAGTTATTCGCTTCTCTGCATTGTTCATACCGACATCACAATAAAGACTGACTAGGTTACATAACAAAGTTTAATTGTGTTGATATCTTCTAGAGCAACTATTATATGTGATTTTGTAGTCACACCCGTCACGCTTAGGGAATCGAAATTGTGTAAACTACACGCCTAAGTTTTATATTTCATTAGTTTTGTAAAAATTGAGTATAATTGCTAGTAATAAAGAAATAACTTAAAGTTTGATGTAATGTCGAATCAAAATGTCCCACCTGTCCTTTCGGAATGCCACATATTTAACACTCAAATCTATTATTTAACATAATTATGACCACAAACAATATCATTACATCATGTGTATACAGCTGTTCAAAGCTCTTTGACAACGTTCCAAACAAAAACATAATAAATAGAAAATATGGCAATGAGATGTGTCAAATAATAAGAAAAAGCGAAAAGCAACGCGCTTTCAAAGCACTCAAGCAATGACACGCAAAATACATTTCCTTTCCTTTATATGTTATGTTGTTTTTGTTGTTGTAGCAGTGCTTCGCCCCACCTAATAGTTGCGACCGATCACAAAGTGTCATCAATGTCCTTTAACGGGAGTCCAAGGAAACTTGCTATTTCAACAGGGGTGCACGATAATGAAAGGGGTGTTAGAGGCGTTGGTTCCACATTACAATTAAATAGATGGTTGGTGTCATGTGGGGACACGTTGCAAACGGGGCATACATTTTGTATGTCGGGGTTGATTCTGGATATGTAAGAGTTTAACCTGTCACAGTATCCAGATCGAAGTTGAGCCAGAGTGACTCGCATTTCCCTTGGGAGTATGCGTTCCTCTACTGCAAGTTTTGGGTACTGTTCTTTGAGTACTGGATTTACCGGGCAATTCCTGATATAAAGGTCCCACGCCTGTTTGTGGAGTTCACCAAGGACCTGCTTCTGTTTTTTTGCTTCATACGGCTGAGTTCTCACGTGCCGTATTTCCTCAAAATACTTATGGAGAGGACTCCTTAAGTCCCTAGGCGGTGTTGGCTCATCAATCAGATGTCTGTTGGGATGCCCAGGTTTCTGGGTATTCAACAGGAACTGTTTGGTTAGCATCTCATTTCTCTCCCTGATGGGGAGTATTCTCGCCTCATTATGTAGATGGTGTTCTGGGGACATAAGAAGACAGCCCGTGGCGATTCTGAGAGCAGTATTTTGGCAGGCCTGTAGCTTCTTCCAGTTGGCGACCATATAGGGGACGCGTAGCACGCAATCGGCTAGCCAATTGCTTTGTATGTGGTAATGAGCGTTTCTTTGTCTTTTCCCCAAGTACTGCCAGCAAGGGATTTGACGATTTTATTACGGCTCTGGATTTTCGGTACAATTGCGGCTGCATGCTCATAATATTTGTTATATTATGCTTTTATGTAAGTGTGTTAGTGTACTAGTACGTGAAAACACTCCCACCATTTGTATATATATACATCCTATAAGAAGTCCTTAATACAAAATCATTTGTGAATATAACACAGTCATATCGCAATGTTCATTCACACCTCCTGGCAAGTCGGGCCATTAAGGAAGCGCTTTGTGATAAAAAAAGGAAGTTATTGCGGATGAGGGAAAGGCGGAGCGCGTTTCTGGGGAAAAGGTCATGTCTATTTATAAATATAAACCACATTTTCATGTTAAAGAAGTTTGATAAACAATATATATTTTGATATCTTTATGCGTATATATGTTTGTTTGTATGTTAGCATTTATATTCAGACATATTCATGACACAAAAAGCTATAAATTGTTTCATACTCGTATTCAACTTTAACACGAATGCCTTATTTTCTTTATAGCTGGTGTTATGCCATTTGACTTTTCTCACAGTTAACATGTCCTCTGTAAATTTTGCTGATTCGTGTTCTTTTTTAGATCGAGCTTTTCATTTAATTCAAGTTTTGGTAATTTAATTTTATCTTTAAGCAAATTATAGGTTTGTTTGGCTTTGCTCTTTTAAAATAAAACAAGTAAGGACGGGACTGTCTTCGGCTGTGCCAAAAACTTCATACCTTTCATGAGTGGAGCTGAACAATAATCTTAGCCCGTTCGTATTCTCCAAATAATCGGATGTATAAGATAAGAAATATATAGTGAGCAGATGTACATTAGACTGGGTTGGTCCCCATACAAAAAAAAAGTTCCTAATGACCGCCCTAAATTTGAAGATTATGTTGAGAGGGTTACGGAAAATTTTTTTAAATTTTTTTTGATCCTTCGAAATACAGCCAAAAAGGTTTTTTCGTGTTACTTGGTTATTTGACGTCCGATTTTTAAAATTGATATGTCATTATTTTGTCCTTGAGAAGCTTCACATTTCCGCTTAATGTCCTTTCAAGCTATGAAGTCGTTTTTACATGATTGGGTCAGCTAACAACAGGTTTGACTAACTTATTTACTTTGACTTCCCCTATTCATGATACTTGACATATCTTTATTAATTTTTCAATCCAAACCCTGCAATTTTTAATTCAAAAATATTATGAGTTTCAGCTCTAAGTATAAAAAGAATCAGGTAAAATAACAGTTGCAATAAATATTGAAAGTGCTACAACTTCTTTGTTTATTATTTTAGTAATATTGTTTCAAAGCAACATTTTCTTGAATTTTCAAGTACTTTCGTCTGGTAAGGAAAAACACATACATTAGGGGGGGCTTAAAAGGCCAATAAGCGGAAATATAAAGCTTCTCAAGGCCAAAATAATGACATATCAGTTTTAAAAATCGGACGTCAAATAACCAAGTTACAACGAAAAAGCCTTTTTGGCTGTATTTCGAAGGATCAAAAAAAATTTAAAAAAATGTTTCCGAAACCCTCTCAACATAATCCTTAAATTTAGGGGCGGACATTAGCAACTTTTCTTTTCGACCCAGTCGAGTGTACATACCTAAATGATTTTTAAGATAAATATAAAATAAAAACTGGCAAAAACCCCTTATCTGAACGATCGGTTGTATGTGATATATATTATATATAGCTCCCATGGAAATGATTTTTACAGGAAATCATCTATGATATATTAAAATATACATCACCGAGTTTCACGTTTATACATTCTAAATTAAGCGAGAAATGGCCAAAAATCTTTCTATCTGAACGATCGGTTTTATGGGATATAACTATATATAGCTCCGATCAAAGTGATTTTTTCAGAATATATTCTATGATGTATTAGAATATATATCACCAAGTTTCACGTTTTTATATTGGAAACTAAGGGAGATATGGCCAACAATTTTTCTATCTGAACGATCGGTTGTATGGGATATAACTATATATAGCTCCGATCAAAGTGATTTTTTCAGAATATATTCTATGATGTATTAGAATATATATCACCAAGTTTCACGTTTTTATATTGGAAACTAAGGGAGATATGGCCAACAATTTTTCTATCTGAACGATCGGTTGTATGGGATATAACTATATATAGCTCCGATCAAAGTGATTTTTTCAGAATATATTCTATGATGTATTAAAATATATATCACCAAGTATCACGTTTTTATATTGGAAACTAAGGGAGATATGGCCAACAATTTTTCTATCTGAACGATTGGTTGAATGGGATATATATTATATATAGCTCCCATGGAAATGATTTTTTCAGAAAATCTTCTATGATATATTAAAATATACATCACCGAGTTTCACGTTTATACATTCTAAATTAAGGGAGAAATGGCCAAAAATCTTTCTATCTGAACGATCGGTTTTATGGGATATAACTATATATAGCTCCGATCAAAGTGATTTTTTCAGAATATATTCTATGATATATTAAAATATACATCACCGAGTTTCACGTTTATACATTCTAAATTAAGCGAGAAATGGCCAAAAATCTTTCTATCTGAACGATCGGTTTTATGGGATATAACTATATATAGCTCCGATCAAAGTGATTTTTTCAGAATATATTCTATGATGTATTAGAATATATATCACCAAGTTTCACGTTTTTATATTGGAAACTAAGGGAGATATGGCCAACAATTTTTCTATCTGAACGATCGGTTGTATGGGATATAACTATATATAGCTCCGATCAAAGTGATTTTTTCAGAATATATTCTATGATGTATTAAAATATATATCACCAAGTATCACGTTTTTATATTGGAAACTAAGGGAGATATGGCCAACAATTTTTCTATCTGAACGATTGGTTGAATGGGATATATATTATATATAGCTCCCATGGAAATGATTTTTTCAGAAAATCTTCTATGATATATTAAAATATACATCACCGAGTTTCACGTTTATACATTCTAAATTAAGGGAGAAATGGCCAAAAATCTTTCTATCTGAACGATCGGTTTTATGGGATATAACTATATATAGCTCCGATCAAAGTGATTTTTTCAGAATATATTCTATGATGTATTAGAATATATATCACCAAGTTTCACGTTTTTATATTGGAAACTAAGGGAGATATGGCCAACAATTTTTCTATCTGAACGATCGGTTGTATGGGATATAACTATATATAGCTCCGATCAAAGTGATTTTTTCAGAATATATTCTATGATGTATTAAAATATATATCACCAAGTTTCACGTTTTTATATTGGAAACTAAGGGAGATATGGCCAACAATTTTTCTATCTGAACGATCGGTTGTATGGGATATATATTATATATAGCTCCCATGGAAATGATTTTTTCAGAAAATCTTCTATGATATATTAAAATATACATCACCGAGTTTCACGTTTATACATTCTAAATTAAGGGAGAAATGGCCAAAAATCTTTCTATCTGAACGATCGGTTTTATGGGATATAACTATATATAGCTCCGATCAAAGTGATTTTTTCAGAATATATTCTATGATGTATTAGAATATATATCACCAAGTTTCACGTTTTTATATTGGAAACTAAGGGAGATATGGCCAACAATTTTTCTATCTGAACGATCGGTTGTATGGGATATAACTATATATAGCTCCGATCAAAGTGATTTTTTCAGAATATATTCTATGATGTATTAAAATATATATCACCAAGTTTCACGTTTTTATATTGGAAACTAAGGGAGATATGGCCAAAAATTTTTCAATCTGAACGATCGGTTGAATGGGATATATATTATATATAGCTCCCATGGAAATGATTTTTTCAGAAAATCTTCTATGATATATTAAAATATACATCACCGAGTTTCACGTTTATACATTCTAAATTAAGGGAGAAATGGCCAAAAATCTTTCTATCTGAACGATCGGTTTTATGGGATATAACTATATATAGCTCCGATCAAAGTGATTTTTTCAGAATATATTCTATGATGTATTAGAATATATATCACCAAGTTTCACGTTTTTATATTGGAAACTAAGGGAGATATGGCCAAAAATTTTTCTATCTGAACGATCGGTTGAATGGGATATATATTATATATAGCTCCCATGGAAATGATTTTTTCAGAAAATCTTCTATGATATATTAAAATATACATCACCGAGTTTCACGTTTATACATTCTAAATTAAGGGAGAAATGGCCAAAAATCTTTTTATCTGAACGATCGCTTTTATGGGATATAACTATATATAGCTCCGATCAAAGTGATTTTTTCAGAATATATTCTATGATGTATTAGAATATATATCACCAAGTTTCACGTTTTTATATTGGAAACTAAGGGAGATATGGCCAACAATTTTTCTATCTGAACGATCGGTTGTATGGGATATAACTATATATAGCTCCGATCAAAGTGATTTTTTCAGAATATATTCTATGATGTATTAAAATATATATCACCAAGTATCACGTTTTTATATTGGAAACTAAGGGAGATATGGCCAACAATTTTTCTATCTGAACGATCGGTTGAATGGGATATATATTATATATAGCTCCCATGGAAATGATTTTTTCAGAAAATCTTCTATGGTATATTAAAATATTCATCACCGAGTTTCACATTTATACATTCTAAATTAAGGGAGAAATGGCCAAATCCCTTTCTATCTGAACGATCGGTTTTATGGGATATAACTATATATAGCTCCGATCAAAGTGATTTTTTCAGAATATATTCTATGATGTATTAGAATATATATCACCAAGTTTCACGTTTTTATATTGGAAACTAAGGGAGATATGGTCAACAATTTTTCTATCTGAACGATCGGTTGTATGGGATATATAATATATATAGCTCCCATGGAAATGATTTTTTCAGAAAATCTTCTATGATATATTAAAATATACATCACCGAGTTTCACGTTTATACATTCTAAATTAAGGGAAAAATGGCCAAAAATCTTTCTATCTGAACGATCGGTTTTATGGGATATAACTATATATAGCTCCGATCAAAGTGATTTTTTCATAATATATTCTATGATGTATTAGAATATATATCACCAAGTTCCACGTTTTTATATTGGAAACTAAGGGAGATATGGTCAACAATTTTTCTATCTGAACGATCGGTTGTATGGGATATATAATATATATAGCTCCCATGGAAATGATTTTTTCAGAAAATCTTCTATGATATATTAAAATATACATCACCGAGTTTCACGTTTATACATTCTAAATTAAGGGAAAAATGGCCAAAAATCTTTCTATCTGAACGATCGGTTTTATGGGATATAACTATATATAGCTCCGATCAAAGTGATTTTTTCAGAATATATTCTATGATGTATTAGAATATATATCACTAAGTTTCACGTTTTTATATTGGAAACTAAGGGAGATATGGCCAACAATGTTTCTATCTGAACGATCGGTTGTATGGGATATAACTATATATAGCTCCGATCAAAGTGATTTTTTCAGAATATATTCTATGATGTATTAGAATATATATCACCGAGTTTCACGTTTTTATATTGGAAACTAAGCCAACAATTTTTCTATCTGAACGATCGGTTGTATGGGATATATATTATATATAGCTCCCATGGAAATGATTTTTTCAGAAAATCTTCTATGATATATTAAAATATACATCACCGAGTTTCACGTTTATACATTCTAAATTAAGGCAGAAATGGCCAAAAACCTTTCTATCTGAACGATCGGTTTTATGGGATGCAACTATATATAGCTCCGATCAAAGTGATTTTTTCAGAATATATTCTATGATGTATTAAAATATATATCACCAAGTATCACGTTTTTATATTGGAAACTAAGGGAGATATGGCCAACAATTTTTCTATCTGAACGATCGGTTGAATGGGATATATATTATATATAGCTCCCATGGAAATGATTTTTTCAGAAAATCTTCTATGGTATATTAAAATATACATCACCGAGTTTCACGTTTATACATTCTAAATTAAGGGAGAATTGGCCAAAAATCGTTCTATCTGAACGATCGGTTTTATGGGATATAACTATATATAGCTCCGATCAAAGTGATTTTTTCAGAATATATTCTATGATGTATTAGAATATATATCATCAAGTTCCACGTTTTTATATTGGAAACTAAGGGAGATATGGCCAAAAATTTTTCTATCTGAACGATCGGTTGTATGGGATATATATTATATATAGCTCCCATGGAAATGATTTTTTCAGAAAATCTTTTATGATATATTAAAATATACATCACCGAGTTTCACGTTTATACATTCTAAATTAAGGCAGAAATGGCCAAAAACCTTTCTATCTGAACGATCGGTTTTATGGGATGCAACTATATATAGCTCCGATCAAAGTGATTTTTTCAGAATATATTCTATGATGTATTAAAATATATATCACCAAGTATCACGTTTTTATATTGGAAACTAAGGGAGATATGGCCAACAATTTTTCTATCTGAACGATCGGTTGAATGGGATATATATTATATATAGCTCCCATGGAAATGATTTTTTCAGAAAATCTTCTATGGTATATTAAAATATACATCACCGAGTTTCACGTTTATACATTCTAAATTAAGGCAGAAATGGCCAAAAACCTTTCTATCTGAACGATCGGTTTTATGGGATGCAACTATATATAGCTCCGATCAAAGTGATTTTTTCAGAATATATTCTATGATGTATTAAAATATATATCACCAAGTATCACGTTTTTATATTGGAAACTAAGGGAGATATGGCCAACAATTTTTCTATCTGAACGATCGGTTGAATGGGATATATATTATATATAGCTCCCATGGAAATGATTTTTTCAGAAAATCTTCTATGGTATATTAAAATATACATCACCGAGTTTCACGTTTATACATTCTAAATTAAGGGAGAATTGGCCAAAAATCGTTCTATCTGAACGATCGGTTTTATGGGATATAACTATATATAGCTCCGATCAAAGTGATTTTTTCATAATATATTCTATGATGTATTAGAATATATATCACCAAGTTCCACGTTTTTATATTGGAAACTAAGGGAGATATGGCCAAAAATTTTTCTATCTGAACGATCGGTTGTATGGGATATATATTATATATAGCTCCCATGGAAATGATTTTTTCAGAAAATCTTCTATGGTATATTAAAATATACATCACCGAGTTTCACGTTTATACATTCTAAATTAAGGGAGAATTGGCCAAAAATCGTTCTATCTGAACGATCGGTTTTATGGGATATAACTATATATAGCTCCGATCAAAGTGATTTTTTCAGAATATATTCTATGATGTATTAGAATATATATCACCAAGTTTCACGTTTTTATATTGGAAACTAAGGGAGATATGGCCAACAATTTTTCTATCTGAACGATCGGTTGTATGGGATATAACTATATATAGCTCCGATCAAAGTGATTTTTTCAGAATATATTCTATGATGTATTAAAATATATATCACCAAGTATCACGTTTTTATATTGGAAACTAAGGGAGATATGGCCAACAATTTTTCTATCTGAACGATCGGTTGAATGGGATATATATTATATATAGCTCCCATGGAAATGATTTTTTCAGAAAATCTTCTATGATATATTAAAATATTCATCACCGAGTTTCACATTTATACATTCTAAATTAAGGGAGAAATGGCCAAATCCCTTTCTATCTGAACGATCGGTTTTATGGGATATAACTATATATAGCTCCGACCAAAGTGATTTTTTCAGAATATATTCTATGATGTATTAGAATATATATCACCAAGTTTCACGTTTTTATATTGGAAACTAAGGGAGATATGGTCAACAATTTTTCTATCTGAACGATCGGTTGTATGGGATATATAATATATATAGCTCCCATGGAAATGATTTTTTCAGAAAATCTTCTATGATATATTAAAATATACATCACCGAGTTTCACGTTTATACATTCTAAATTAAGGGAAAAATGGCCAAAAATCTTTCTATCTGAACGATCGGTTTTATGGGATATAACTATATATAGCTCCGATCAAAGTGATTTTTTCATAATATATTCTATGATGTATTAGAATATATATCACCAAGTTCCACGTTTTTATATTGGAAACTAAGGGAGATATGGTCAACAATTTTTCTATCTGAACGATCGGTTGTATGGGATATATAATATATATAGCTCCCATGGAAATGATTTTTTCAGAAAATCTTCTATGATATATTAAAATATACATCACCGAGTTTCACGTTTATACATTCTAAATTAAGGGAAAAATGGCCAAAAATCTTTCTATCTGAACGATCGGTTTTATGGGATATAACTATATATAGCTCCGATCAAAGTGATTTTTTCAGAATATATTCTATGATGTATTAGAATATATATCACTAAGTTTCACGTTTTTATATTGGAAACTAAGGGAGATATGGCCAACAATGTTTCTATCTGAACGATCGGTTGTATGGGATACAACTATATATAGCTCCGATCAAAGTGATTTTTTCAGAATATATTCTATGATGTATTAGAATATATATCACCGAGTTTCACGTTTTTATATTGGAAACTAAGCCAACAATTTTTCTATCTGAACGATCGGTTGTATGGGATATATATTATATATAGCTCCCATGGAAATGATTTTTTCAGAAAATCTTCTATGATATATTAAAATATACATCACCGAGTTTCACGTTTATACATTCTAAATTAAGGCAGAAATGGCCAAAAACCTTTCTATCTGAACGATCGGTTTTATGGGATGCAACTATATATAGCTCCGATCAAAGTGATTTTTTCAGAATATATTCTATGATGTATTAAAATATATATCACCAAGTATCACGTTTTTATATTGGAAACTAAGGGAGATATGGCCAACAATTTTTCTATCTGAACGATCGGTTGAATGGGATATATATTATATATAGCTCCCATGGAAATGATTTTTTCAGAAAATCTTCTATGGTATATTAAAATATACATCACCGAGTTTCACGTTTATACATTCTAAATTAAGGGAGAATTGGCCAAAAATCGTTCTATCTGAACGATCGGTTTTATGGGATATAACTATATATAGCTCCGATCAAAGTGATTTTTTCAGAATATATTCTATGATGTATTAGAATATATATCACCAAGTTCCACGTTTTTATATTGGAAACTAAGGGAGATATGGCCAAAAATTTTTCTATCTGAACGATCGGTTGTATGGGATATATATTATATATAGCTCCCATGGAAATGATTTTTTCAGAAAATCTTTTATGATATATTAAAATATACATCACCGAGTTTCACGTTTATACATTCTAAATTAAGGCAGAAATGGCCAAAAACCTTTCTATCTGAACGATCGGTTTTATGGGATGCAACTATATATAGCTCCGATCAAAGTGATTTTTTCAGAATATATTCTATGATGTATTAAAATATATATCACCAAGTATCACGTTTTTATATTGGAAACTAAGGGAGATATGGCCAACAATTTTTCTATCTGAACGATCGGTTGAATGGGATATATATTATATATAGCTCCCATGGAAATGATTTTTTCAGAAAATCTTCTATGGTATATTAAAATATACATCACCGAGTTTCACGTTTATACATTCTAAATTAAGGCAGAAATGGCCAAAAACCTTTCTATCTGAACGATCGGTTTTATGGGATGCAACTATATATAGCTCCGATCAAAGTGATTTTTTCAGAATATATTCTATGATGTATTAAAATATATATCACCAAGTATCACGTTTTTATATTGGAAACTAAGGGAGATATGGCCAACAATTTTTCTATCTGAACGATCGGTTGAATGGGATATATATTATATATAGCTCCCATGGAAATGATTTTTTCAGAAAATCTTCTATGGTATATTAAAATATACATCACCGAGTTTCACGTTTATACATTCTAAATTAAGGGAGAATTGGCCAAAAATCGTTCTATCTGAACGATCGGTTTTATGGGATATAACTATATATAGCTCCGATCAAAGTGATTTTTTCATAATATATTCTATGATGTATTAGAATATATATCACCAAGTTCCACGTTTTTATATTGGAAACTAAGGGAGATATGGCCAAAAATTTTTCTATCTGAACGATCGGTTGTATGGGATATATATTATATATAGCTCCCATGGAAATGATTTTTTCAGAAAATCTTCTATGGTATATTAAAATATACATCACCGAGTTTCACGTTTATACATTCTAAATTAAGGGAGAATTGGCCAAAAATCGTTCTATCTGAACGATCGGTTTTATGGGATATAACTATATATAGCTCCGATCAAAGTGATTTTTTCATAATATATTCTATGATGTATTAGAATATATATCACCAAGTTCCACGTTTTTATATTGGAAACTAAGGGAGATATGGCCAACAATTTTTCTATCTGAACGATCGGTTGAATGGGATATATATTATATATAGCTCCCATGGAAATGATTTTTTCAGAAAATCTTCTATGGTATATTAAAATATACATCACCGAGTTTCACGTTTATACATTCTAAATTAAGGCAGAAATGGCCAAAAACCTTTCTATCTGAACGATCGGTTTTATGGGATGCAACTATATATAGCTCCGATCAAAGTGATTTTTTCAGAATATATTCTATGATGTATTAAAATATATATCACCAAGTATCACGTTTTTATATTGGAAACTAAGGGAGATATGGCCAACAATTTTTCTATCTGAACGATCGGTTGAATGGGATATATATTATATATAGCTCCCATGGAAATGATTTTTTCAGAAAATCTTCTATGGTATATTAAAATATACATCACCGAGTTTCACGTTTATACATTCTAAATTAAGGGAGAATTGGCCAAAAATCGTTCTATCTGAACGATCGGTTTTATGGGATATAACTATATATAGCTCCGATCAAAGTGATTTTTTCATAATATATTCTATGATGTATTAGAATATATATCACCAAGTTCCACGTTTTTATATTGGAAACTAAGGGAGATATGGCCAAAAATTTTTCTATCTGAACGATCGGTTGTATGGGATATATATTATATATAGCTCCCATGGAAATAATTTTTTCAGAAAATCTTTTATGATATATTAAAATATACTTCACCGAGTTTCACGTTTATACATTCTAAATTAAGGCAGAAATGGCCAAAAACCTTTCTATCTGAACGATCGGTTTTATGGGATGCAACTATATATAGCTCCGATCAAAGTGATTTTTTCAGAATATATTCTATGATGTATTAAAATATATATCACCAAGTATCACGTTTTTATATTGGAAACTAAGGGAGATATGGCCAACAATTTTTCTATCTGAACGGTCGGTTGAATGGGATATATATTATATATAGCTCCCATGGAAATGATTTTTTCAGAAAATCTTCTATGGTATATTAAAATATACATCACCGAGTTTCACGTTTATACATTCTAAATTAAGGGAGAATTGGCCAAAAATCGTTCTATCTGAACGATCGGTTTTATGGGATATAACTATATATAGCTCCGATCAAAGTGATTTTTTCAGAATATATTCTATGATGTATTAGAATATATATCACCGAGTTTCACGTTTTTATATTGGAAACTAAGCCAACAATTTTTCTATCTGAACGATCGGTTGTATCGGATACATATTATATATAGCTCCCATGGAAATGATTTTTTCAGAAAATCTTCTATGGTATATTAAAATATACATCACCGAGTTTCACGTTTATACATTCTAAATTAAGGGAGAATTGGCCAAAAATCGTTCTATCTGAACGATCGGTTTTATGGGATATAACTATATATAGCTCCGATCAAAGTGATTTTTTCAGAATATATTCTATGATGTATTAGAATATATATCACCGAGTTTCACGTTTTTATATTGGAAACTAAGCCAACAATTTTTCTATCTGAACGATCGGTTGTATGGGATATATATTATATATAGCTCCCATGGAAATGATTTTTTCAGAAAATCTTCTATGATATATTAAAATATACATCACCGAGTTTCACGTTTATACATTCTAAATTAAGGGAGAATTGGCCAAAAATCGTTCTATCTGAACGATCGGTTTTATGGGATATAACTATATATAGCTCCGATCAAAGTGATTTTTTCAGAATATATTCTATGATGTATTAGAATATATATCACCGAGTTTCACGTTTTTATATTGGAAACTAAGCCAACAATTTTTCTATCTGAACGATCGGTTGTATGGGATATATATTATATATAGCTCCCATGGAAATGATTTTTTCAGAAAATCTTCTATGGTATATTAAAATATACATCACCGAGTTTCACGTTTATACATTCTAAATTAAGGGAGAATTGGCCAAAAATCGTTCTATCTGAACAATCGGTTTTATGGGATATAACTATATATAGCTCCGATCAAAGTGATTTTTTCAGAATATATTCTATGATGTATTAGAATATATATCACCGAGTTTCACGTTTTTATATTGGAAACTAAGCCAACAATTTTTCTATCTGAACGATCGGTTGTATGGGATATATATTATATATAGCTCCCATGGAAATGATTTTTTCAGAAAATCTTCTATGGTATATTAAAATATACATCACCGAGTTTCACGTTTATACATTCTAAATTAAGGGAGAATTGGCCAAAAATCGTTCTATCTGAACGATCGGTTTTATGGGATATAACTATATATAGCTCCGATCAAAGTGATTTTTTCATAATATATTCTATGATGTATTAGAATATATATCACCGAGTTTCACGTTTTTATATTGGAAACTAAGCCAACAATTTTTCTATCTGAACGATCGGTTGTACGGGATATATATTATATATAGCTCCCATGGAAATGATTTTTTCAGAAAATCTTCTATGATATATTAAAATATACATCACCGAGTTTCACGTTTATACATTCTAAATTAAGGGAGAATTGGCCAAAAATCGTTCTATCTGAACGATCGGTTTTATGGGATATAACTATATATAGCTCCGATCAAAGTGATTTTTTCAGAATATATTCTATGATGTATTAGAATATATATCACCGAGTTTCACGTTTTTATATTGGAAACTAAGCCAACAATTTTTCTATCTGAACGATCGGTTGTATGGGATATATATTATATATAGCTCCCATGGAAATGATTTTTTCAGAAAATCTTCTATGATATATTAAAATATACATCACCGAGTTTCACGTTTATACATTCTAAATTAAGGGAGAATTGGCCAAAAATCGTTCTATCTGAACGATCGGTTTTATGGGATATAACTATATATAGCTCCGATCAAAGTGATTTTTTCAGAATATATTCTATGATGTATTAGAATATACATCACCGAGTTTCACGTTTTTATATTGGAAACTAAGCCAACAATTTTTCTATCTGAACGATCGGTTGTATGGGATATATATTATATATAGCTCCCATGGAAATGATTTTTTCAGAAAATCTTCTATGATATATTAAAATATACATCACCGAGTTTCACGTTTATACATTCTAAATTAAGGGAGAATTGGCCAAAAATCGTTCTATCTGAACGATCGGTTTTATGGGATATAACTATATATAGCTCCGATCAAAGTGATTTTTTCATAATATATTCTATGATGTATTAAAATATATATCACCAAGTATCACGTTTTTATATTGGAAACTAAGGGAGATGTGGCCAACAATTTTTCTATCTGAACGATCGGTTGAATGGGATATATATTATATATAGCTCCCATGGAAATGATTTTTTCAGAAAATCTTCTATGATATATTAAAATATACATCACCGAGTTTCACGTTTATACATTCTAAATTAAGGGAGAAATGGCCAAAAACCTTTCTATCTGAACGATCGGTTTTATGGGATGCAACTATATATAGCTCCGATCAAAGTGATTTTTTCAGAATATATTCTATGATGTATTAGAATATATATCACCAAGTTTCACGTTTTTATATTGGAAACTAAGGGAGATATGGCCAACAATTTTTCTATCTGAACGATCGGTTGTATGGGATATATAATATATATAGCTCCCATGGAAATGATTTTTTCAGAAAATCTTCTATGATATATTAAAATATACATCACCGAGTTTCACGTTTATAGTTTCTAAATTAAGGGAGAAATGGCCAAAAATCTTTCTATCTGAACGATCGGTTTTATGGGATATAACTATATATAGCTCCGATCAAAGTGATTTTTTCAGAATATATTCTATGATGTATTAGAATATATATCACCAAGTACCACGTTTTTATATTGGAAACTAAGGGAGATATGGCCAACAATTTTTCTATCTGAACGATCGGTTGAATGGGATATATATTATATATAGCTCCCATGGAAATGATTTTTTCAGAAAATCTTCTATGGTATATTAAAATATACATCACCGAGTTTCACGTTTATACATTCTAAATTAAGGGAGAATTGGCCAAAAATCTTTCTATCTGAACGATCGGTTTTATAGGATATAACTATATATAGCTCCGATCAAAGTGATTTTTTCAGAATATATTCTATGATGTATTAGAATATATATCACCAAGTTTCACGTTTTTATATTAGAAACTAAGGGAGATATGGCCAAAAATGTTTCTATCTGAACGATCGTTTGTATGGGATATATATTATATATAGCTCCCATGGAAATGATTTTTTCAGAAAATCTTCTATGGTATATTAAAATATACATCACCGAGTTTCACGTTTATACATTCTAAATTAAGGGAGAAATGGCCAAAAATCTTTCTATCTGAACGATCGGTTTTATAGGATATAACTATATATAGCTCCGATCAAAGTGATTTTTTCAGAATATATTCTATGATGTATTAGAATATATATCACCAAATTTCACGTTTTTATATTGGAAACTAAGGGAGATATGGCCAACAATTTTTCTATCTTAACCACCGGTTGTATGGGAGATATATGTTATAGTGGTCCGATCCTACCGGATCCAAAAATGTCTAATAAAATACAAAAATACATCCTTGTGCCAAATTTTATTGAGATATCTCAAAATTTAAGGGACCATTTCGTGTTCATGAAAGGTATAAAAATGCACTGTCGGCCTTTAGTCTGAATATATTGAGTCCGAGTTGGGGTACATTTCGACTTAATATATCCATGTTCAGACCTTTCCTTTGTTTTTGTTTCATCAGATCTTAGTGGAGCCTTTTATTCAGCCGCATCAATCTTCCATTCCAATGGGGTTTCCCTATGTCTAAGCTATTAATATAATGCTTATTTTATGTGTAAGCATCTTTGCTCACGATATAGGGGAATCTATAATGTAAGTTAGAGCCTAGACACCACAGTGTAGAATAATCTGGAAACAATATCGCCGAGACCGAAGCTGAATCAATTTGTTATCTGTTATTACTGACGAGTTATCGGCTTGTTAAATATTAGTTTGTTATCGACGCGGGCTTTAAAGTTTTTATCGATAAAAAAGAAAATCATTGAGTCATCGATTTTTTCGTGTTACAGATTTATTGCGAAAAAGTTAGTAATTATTTATCGCAAAGTTATCGAAATGGTATCAAAGGGTTATCAATTCTTAAGGATTTGCCATCATAAAGTTATCGATTTTATATCGAAAAGTTATCGAATTTTTATCGTGGTATTAACAATTAGTTATCAGTGTGCTATTAATTTGCTATCAATAACTCATCCGTGTATTATGAAAGAGATAACGACAAGACTTATTATAAAAACGATGGCTCATCTTTAGCACGATGAAAGCAAGCCGATAATAAACCAATAAGAAGCCGATGACTTGGCGATAACAAGTCGATAGCAAACCGGTCACTTGACGATAGTATTTGGCTATGATAATGAGCTGATAATAACATAATAATAATAACCGGTTGTTACCGATAAGAAGCTGCGGAAGCTATCTTCAACCTTCTACCCATACCATGAAAATAACCATAAGCCTTACTATAACCATAACCATAACCATAAACATAACCATAACCATAACGATAACCATAACCATGACCGTAATCAAAATCGTCAATGATTATGGCTATATCTAAGCTATAACTATAACCATAAACACAACGGCAACCATAACCATAACCGTAACCGTAACTTCGCCCAACAGCAAAACCGGTTTTAGTATTCCCAAAATTCGTGTGTAGAGCGCCAATTGAAAAGATAGAGACTACTCAAATCATATTCCACTAACGGAGTGGGAACCCCTCTGCATCTGCTTCCAGTGCTGACAGTGTCGCCAAGAATACTTTATTGGCTGACGCAGCTCTTTTCATAACCTTTTCTGGCCATTTGCTGCAGTTCAACATTGAATGCCGTTCCAAACGCGTAATGGTCCTTAGATCTTCTTTCACTAACTCGAGTTTGTATTTTCTAAAAGTGCTGTGGCATCCAAGATGCAGGTCTTGTGTAGCGCAACCATTTTGAGTGGTTGCCAGTACAGTTTATAACTTTACCAACTCAATTTTCAATGTCATCTACCAGTGGCGAATAAGCGAAAACGCCTTGTTAAGTTCTATTCGGCCGTTCGAAAGTTAGCTTCAGATCGCCTATCTTATAAATTTCACAGAGCGCAATGGGGCGGCAGGATGTTTCCATTATCACGGCGTTATGGACGAGTATTGGAGCGCAGTTACCATAGCTTAGGATTTTGAAATAGAGTTTATAATTTTTCTCACTATTCCTCAACGAAAAGTGTTACCTTAATATCTAAAGAGCACTCTTCAAATAACATAGCAACAACAATTACATCTAGAATAATTTGTCATAGTCTTGAAACCTCCAATCATCGCGGAATTTTCGGGAACTATTCCTATCTCAAACTTCGATTTACAATATCTCAAGTTTCTCCTCTAACCATAAGACATGCAGGCAATTATATATCAATCATTTTTAACTTTGAACTTGAATTTTGAAAATTATCATAGCATTGAACGTTTTGAAAATCAATAAATCGTCTTTATCTAAATTTTTTGACCTAGACATTGAAAACTTTAGCGACTATAAGCTTAAGTAAGTACTTTATTGTACACACGACCATTTATTATGTGCATATGTATGTTAATACATATTTATTTTATGGCTTGAAGTGATTTCTACTCTACAACAGCAAAAAGCACTCGTAGCATAGCATTTTTAACGCGTTTTCAATGGCGGGTTCACTAATACATACATAAATATATACTCATACACATGCATATAAAGCCGAATAACAAACGTTTTAAATGTCTTTTTGGTAGTTTTATGTTTTTTTTTTTACTTTTTGATTTTCCCTTAGAGACTCTTGCTTTGTGCAAACAATTTCTCCTGACTGAGAACCTTTTTTTTTTTTTGTATTTCAGATTTTAAGGACTTTGAACTTTAATGTTGTTGCACAATGAACGATAAAACTGACTAGATGGTACATATGTAATTGTGTGTATAGACATGAAGCGACCCTGATGGAACCAGCTGGCTATACAATTACATTCTTTCCTTATCATACCGTAGCACTTACAGCGTTTATCTTATAACTTTAAACGAGCAATTCTTGTTTGTTTGTATAGCTGAACGATCTCGGGAACGGCTCAACCGATTTAAATGAAATTTGGCACAGAGATAATGTATCACCTTCTAAAACTTTCTACCTAGGTGTTGCCACTCAGAATGTTTCACAAGGTTGCCACCTATTCGAAATTTAAAAAAAATTGGATGAGATTTGCCGATATGGGTATCAAACGAAAGATATTTCACTCCGCATTACAACAGGGCATTTTTGTGTAGGATTGCCATTTATGGTTTCCAACTTTTCGAAATTAAAAAGAAATTTCATGAAGTATGCCGATATGGGTATCAAACGAAAGGTATTTCACTTCGCATTACAATAGGGACATTTTTGAGCAGGGTTTCCATTTAGGGTTGCCACCTATTCGAAATTTAAAAAAAATTGCATGAGATATGCCGATATGGGTATCAAATGGAAGGTATTTCACTCCGCATTACAATAGGAGCAATTTCAGTTAGAGTTGCCATTTAGGGTTGCCACCTATTCGAAATTTAAAAAAAATGCATGAGATATGCAGAAACGAAAGGTATTTCACTCCGCATTACAATAGGGACATTTTTGGGTAGGGTTGAGATATGCCGATATGGGTATCAAATGGAAGGTATTTCACTCCGCATTACAATAGGGGCAATTTCGGTTAGAGTTACCATTTAGGGTTGCCACCTATTCGAAATTAAAAAAAAAAAAATGCATGAGATATGCCGAAACGAAAGGTATTTCACTCCGCATTACAACAGGGGCATTTTTGAGTAGGGTTGCCATTTAAGGTTGGGGTAGTTAGACGAAATAATACTTTACTTACTCATATTCTATTAAAGCTTTAAAGGAGAACATTAAAGCTAAAAATCTTCGTAAAAAATCTTACACATGATTCGACTTAATTTTAAATAATTAAAAAAATGGATAATTGCAATTTCTCACAGGTCACTATTAGAAAGATTTCTCAGCACAACGAAACGTTGCCGATCAAAGCTCGGTCGCCCAGGTACTTATCTTTAAACTAATAGTGTTTTTCTTTTTAAAAGGCCAATTTTGATTAACAAATGCTAAACAATTTTTCTTATAGCATTTCATTATACATACAAGTTGAATGTGAAAGCCAATATGAACCACCAGTCCTGCTGGCACCACATTAGAAAATTTTACCAAAGCAAGTTGCCCTACCCACAATACCTTTATAAACGCTTTCCCAAGGGATGATGGGTCGTCTTGGAGCAACGATTCTCAATTAATGCAGCGCTTTAATGGAAACAAACCTTTGACCCGCCTATAATGAAAAGCACGTGCAGAGCATCACAAGGATAAATTCTTGATCCTGATCTATGCAACCTCAGCTACGATAAAATGTTCAATCTTGAAGGCGGACAAGCAGACCACATTGGCGTAGTCATAACAGCCCCAAACATAAGAGAAGCATGCAAAAATTTAACAAGTATCACACAAGTTTGACTAGATTCTCGCGAAGATCAGCTGGCTGAAGAAAATCTCATACCGCTGGAAGTTGGCTTCATAACCTTCTCTGAAGCTATACTCTCAACAATGGAAATTACCTCCTTGGGTGAGTGGTTAGGATCATGAACAAGAAATGCAAAAAATGAGCATGCGACAGCAAGTAGATGGGAAAATATCTAAGTTTCAACTGCAAGTAAAGAGAAGTAATTGCTGTATAGCTCCCTATCAACTCACTTCAGTCTGGTAATTTCAAACATAGGCTCTAGCGAAATTGTCGGACTTGTACCTTAATGGTGCTTGTTACCGGAACGTACCGGATTGATATGCGGTTGAATGAAGATCAGTACGATACTCATAAATCTTGTCAAGAGCTCTCAATGAAGACAGAACCGACAAATATTCGAGCTATGTCAGCTATTGCCGACAAATCAGTGGTGAGGAGTTGGTAAGGCACATGGATTAGTTATTTTGAAAAATATGGTCAGATGAGTGCGTGTTTAACGATTGTACTCCAAAAGTTGTTTGTCCAGTCAACAAGAAGGTCTTTAAACCTTTCATCGTCCTTCAAACAGCGGCAACTATCGCAGAATCAGCCTCTTTAGTATCGCATGAGAGGTTGTGCTAAGCGTATTGTGTGAAAAATTGAAGCCTACTGTGAAACGGCTGATTGGACCCTGCCAGCGTAGCTTCAGAACTGGTGAATTTACTATCAATCTGATTTTCACTATGCGCCAAATCTTGGGAAACCCCGGGAAGAAAGAATTGACACATGAGTCGTTTGAAACTAAATGAGGTTTCAGATAGGGTGACCCTCTATCGTACGATCTCTTTTATTTGAAGCTGGAGAAAATAATTCAAGCTGCTGAATTGAACATTTCTGGAACAATAATCTATGAAAGTGTGCAATTACTGGCTTATGCTCTGACGACATTGATATCATCGACCGAAAACCCTGAAAACTGGAAAAAGAAACGAAAAATATGGGTTTTGTTGGTAAATGATGACAAAAGGAAGTGACTGCTTTCATGAAGCAAAGAGTCAGACTTAGTTTTTATGAACCATCATTAACACAAACGGCAACATAAGCCAACTCTCAGTGGAGAATTAGTTTTGCCAATAAATGTTTCTCTGGACTATAGCCAATTGAAACGTCAAGTTTTCTCGTGGTAGATGAAAATCAAGCTCTACAAGTTACTAATATATGATACGGAAGCATGAACACTGACAACATCTGATGATGCGGCTCTGGGAGTTTTAAAGAGAAGAGATCGAAAGATGTACTGCCGAGTACTGAAGAAGATTTAATGATAAGCTGTAAAAGCTTTACGCAGAAATCAAGATAGTCTGGCGAATTTAAACACAGCAGAAAGGCCATGTCATGGGAATCATATATGATCTGGCTAAAAATTGGAAGCTGCCTATGGAAGCAGAGGAAAATGGCGCGCCCCCCCCCCCTCCCCGCTGGAAGGACCAGATGGAAAACGATCTAAGATTCCTTGGTGTTAACAATTAGTGGCAGTTGGCACAGCGGTGTTGGACTGTCATAACCGTTTAAGCGGTTAAACGCCAATTAAGTAAGTAGTTAAGGCCACATGTCACATCGTGAAAGGCACACTTAGGGCAAAAAAGCGGGATGTGAACTCAGAGGTAACAGAACGCACTGATATTTGGTTGCTATGCCGGCAGCTAATAAGTTACTGTATAGATTTTTTCGTCCTCACCTGGACCAGCGTTGTCAACACATTCTCTTCATCTTAAAATATTAAAGCCAATACAAAACTAAAATAATTTAAGATCAACCAAATAAATGTTACCAATTAAGCCTGACATCTTATATATATATATGTATCTACCACGAACCGCCATTATAAAAGCAAAGCAGTGATGCACTCAAGATGTAGAGTGCTACTGGGTTTTTGCGTACCAATCATATAAGGGTATTTATTAAAATTTTTCAACACAAGTAGAGAAATCCCTTTTCCTTATACTTCTAGAAATAAAAATCTCATGTACACACCAATATTTATAAATCATACCTAAACGGATTGTTAGTGTTTTACTAGTACACATGCACTTATTGCAATGCCATTCTCCACTGCGATAAATCCATAAAGTAGCAATCAACAAGAGGAGAGAAGAAAATACAATTAATTCGTCTGCTCACACAAATTTTGTAATTTTGCGGAAACTAAGAAGAAACCTAAATACCAACTCGTACGTAATTTCCTAACAATTATGTGAAATGATACTCAAATATGTGTAAACCCCACACACACACACATACGCAACAATACTAAAATGTTAACCGCATGTAACAAAGCATTTCCGGTTTCCAAACCAACGCATTTGTGTCAGCGCCACTGGCCGTCTACTTAAAGGAAACCAAATGGCAACAATTAGCCGATAGCTCTGCGTTTGGCGCTTGGAGCGGTTTTGCCTATTACAGTTCCCAGTAGCAAAAATACGTTGGCAACTAGTTGAAAGTCGGTCTCAGGCATTGCGCTCGGGCGTTCTGGCAGTATGTGGCTTGTTGCTTGACGACTAATACGTTTTTATATAAATTAGGCTTTGATGTAGGCAAGTTTGTGTTAAGTCTGTGCTTGTGCTTATGCTTTAACAGACATTATACAGCCACCAAATATTTTGTTTGTGGTACAAGCACAATTCTTTCTTTAATGAATTTAACAACAGACTTTACTAGTAATAAAAAATATTTTGGCGCGATAAACATCCGAGGAAATTAAGGTCAAGCTCTCCTTCAAGCTTTTGTCCTACAAATCAGCGGATGGATGTATGTAATATACACGCTAACTGCGGACTTCTAGAGGCATCTTCAAGGTGAAGTTTGCTGAAAGACCTATATTGCCAGCAATATATACGAATGGCTATCCAAACCTCTACCAAAGGTTTTTACGTTTCGTAAAATTAGTTTTAAGTATCTTGATGTTAGTTGTGCGGTCACTTCAGTTCAAGACATTAGCTAAGTAAGGCTATCACACAAGCTCAATTTCACGGTTACCGTCTTATGCCCAAGCAGATTACAGATGTAGGGAGGGGGCATTCCAATGTCATACATTGTCGGCTATGCAGATGATATTGTCGTAGTAGCACTGGCCAAGGAGCTGGATCTGCTCCAAGCATTATGTAATGAAAAATGAAGGAATGGCTGACGAACATCTGACTGGAAATGGGTACCAATAAAATAGAAGTGATGTTGGTGACTTCAAAGCGAACTCTGGATTAGTTGGTCCTAACCGTAGGAGATTATGGAATAAAGTCAAAGCCTTTCTTCAAAACTAACTTTTAGGGAGCACTTCCGGGTGTTGGCATAGAAAGTCTCTAGAGTTAGTGGAACCCTAACGCGAATAATGCCCAACATCGGCGGCCCAGGCGAAACACCGGGCAGCTATTTATTATCCAACGTAACCAGCTCGATTAAATTATATGCGGCCCCAGTATGGAACGGATGTAAAATGATCCATCCAAAAAGAGATACTAGCAGCCTACAGTATTACTGCTTTACGAATAGCATGTTTTTATCGGACGGTGTCTGACGACGCGATCCTGGTTTTATCTCGAAAAGTCTCAGTATATTTACTGTCAAGCGAAATGGCAGATCTGTATGGGGTTGGAATCGGCCAGCCATCTGAAGATGCCAAAAAAAGCGCAAGGTCATGAACATTAGTAAGGTGACAAGAAAGGTGGGAAGAATCAAGCAAAGGGCGCTGGAGCTTTATGCTAGTTTGGAATATACTAGACTGGAACGGACGGAAGCACGGCGAGCTAAACTACCACCTCACTCAGGTATTGAGTAGGCACGGCGGCTACAAGGAGTATCTACAGAAGCGTAGGATAGAGGAGGATTCTTTCTGTCCACACTGTCCCACCGAATTGGAAAACGCAGAACACGTGCTGTGTCATTGTCCTGGCTATCACGGCGAAATACGCTCAGAGTTTTTGGACAGGAGCCTTCCATAAGGAATTAAGCTCCCCTAATGTGCATAGACATACATTGTTAGACTGTTGTGAGTCAATGGCGTTCCTAGTGATGACGCTGCATTCTGCAAGGGAGCGCATAGAAATTCAAATTCGAAGCAATGGCGACTATATCGCATTTCCCTCCGTGAAGTTATGCCGAACGATGGTACAGCGGGGTGTGGGTACATGTAGGACAGTGCGCTGCCCCAACGCCTAGGAAAAGAAGCAGTCCCAGCGGTGCGCCTTGCTTAATCGCCTCTCTTACCTTTCTCAGTCGGATACTCCGTGTAATTTATGTAAACTAGATAGAATGTGCTGTATGAATCCATAAGACACCTAGAATCGCGACAGAAAGAGAGGAATTGTCGAATTATTTACTCGGGTTAAACGTCTCTGTGGAATGCAGAGTAAGGCTGTACGCGGATGTTTGTAGCGGTTCAAGTTGCTTGCTATTTAAATATCTAGTATTTTCTTAATCCCATACTAGAGTTATGTTGTGTGTTTAGAACCTGACTATATGCAAAAACTATTTAAACCAGAACTCGCATAAAATCCTTTTTTCTGATGACGATTACGTGTGAGGACTTTGTTTTTGGGGCATGGGATAATTTCAAAACGCCAAAACGATGTCAAACTGGATGTTGTCCTCTTATAGGTAAGTACTGATATCACAACCATATCAGCACAAATAAACAGTGTTGTCCGGTCTAAAAAGTAAGACAGTGCTGTTCTTGTGACGTTAACTACTCTGGAAATAAGCAGGGAAACGAAAAAGATAACAGGGATTTTAGTTTTGCGGTTTCGACTTACGATTATTTTAAAAAAGCCATCGATAGAGGAAAAAAGTGAAGAAGAAGGAGAGATGACTGCTTAAAGGAGAGATCAGTGAAACAGAACAACGTGAGCACGATTAGCAAGCTCAATGAAATATTATCCGATGAATAATGGTAGCCGACGTACAGAGCGTGATAGATAGTGAGAGAATATATGTTCCGCCACCAGACTGTGACGTTGCGAAAATGGAAATATCTCAGCAACCCGTGGAGGTTTTAAACACAATGTCTAAAATTTAGCAGAGCGCTAGCACCAACTCCTTTAAAAAAATTTGGTCGGACAAGCATATGCCTCAAGATATTACTTTAAGTGTGCTGCGCTCCATTCAGGAGAAGGGCGATTCCATAAACAGCGCTATTTACTGGCTTAATATTCCATCCCTTTGCTACCGCAGAGAAACTAATTTCATAAATCTGTCTTTATTTGAAACATCCATTTTAAAGATTTATAACTAATGACTTAAACTCTGCCGCTCCCATTCCTCTACCTCTTCTGCTGACACTCCCTATCCATCTCCCTTATTTCTCATCTTCTTCTTCCACAGAACTTCTCTCTTACGCATCGTGCATAGGATTTTTTAGAAGAGGTCTGCCTTACAAATCACATTATAAATATGTACGATTTTTCAGACAAGTTCGGCCTTTTCTGTAGAGAAATGTTTTTCAAGTATTGACTTAGTAATATTGTTTAATTATTAAAGGTTACCCACGTAGCCTTAGACCAGCCTGTGCTTTTCACATTCCAAACTCCCAAGTCGCTCCTAAAAATGAGAAGTGTTATTTCTTTTCAAACTCCTTTCTCAATAATGAACAAAATTTTAAAACAGTACTGAAAGTTTTACTTTTCAGAAAAAAAATGTTAATTTGGTACACTTTTTTAAATTTGATAATTTCTTTTGATAACAATCTTGAAAAATTTAAAAATTTTGCTGTAAATTATTGGTATATTACAGATAAAAACGTAATTTTATTTGCGGATGCCACAAATAAGCGCAAATCGAGGTGCTGTTTCGATACATTTTCTTGCTGCTGGTCAAAAGGTTGTTTGGTGCTCTTTTCAAAACATTTGGCTCGGCCATTTGGACTTCCAGATCTCGTTTACGGAGTACTAAGCAACTTCTGGAAATTCCGGCTGTGTGTAACTCCCAATAGTTTGAAGCCTAGCGTGTGCGTAACTAAAGGCAGTGCGTGACTGCTTCTTTGCAACTCTCCTCGCCGCAGCTTATGCCAATGCTTTTAGAAGGGATCTCCGTTCTTACTACATGCAGGCCAGTGGCCAGTGATTTTGGCAATGATCCTAAAGATTTATTTTCTTAAATGATGCATCTCGACCACCTATGCTCCATCAATCGGTGCTTGTTGCGTAGCAGCCTGAAGCCACCTCTTGCAGCTGCTGACGGTCATAAACGAAGTTATGGGGAAGCTAAGCGCCATGAGCGCTGCTTGACTAAATGCCCATGTGTTTTATTATGCAACCCTATTCGAAAGAAATTTGTTCGGATTAAACTTTTTTTTTTTATTTGAAAGCTTTTGGAACGAATTTTCCTTCGAATATAGTTGCAGAATAGAACCCCAGAACTTCTGCTTGAAGATACGACCACATTCTCTAACAAAACCTTTGCTTTATCAATCGTCATATCTCACGTTCTGTGAAGTGATAAAATGAAAACGAATTTTCATACATTTGAAAAAAATTACGTATAAGTTTTTTTCATTTTATCGCTTCACAGAATGTGAATTGGTCCCAAAGAGATTTTTGTCAAATTTGTGCGTTTTTGAAAAAGGGGATTTCATTTTTCCCCCTTCTCGTCTCCTTCTTAAAAACAACCACGAGTGCAGAGTGTCACATTTTTAAAAAGCTACATCTGAAACCTCGTGTAACTGTAGTGAAAGGGGTACCCCTGTCCAAATTCCAAGCAAATCGCACGAAATACTAGATTTTTAAAAAAGGGTACCCGTAATCCAGTTCACGGGATGAAATGTATCTGAAATACTAATCTGTTGGAATGGCTACTAAAGTACAAAAATTCACTTTTCCGAAAAGAAAGTTTCTCAAGTATTAGGCTAGGCTTTACTCCTCTAAAAAATTTCAAACAAGTCCCATTATACCTAAAACTTATCAACGGGTCGGTCCTGGGTCAGCTAGCTGGCAGCAACTTCACTGAAACACTTTAGGGGTTGCCATGAAGCTGTTCTGAAAATTTCAACAAAATCGGCTAATGAAAATCATATATTTTAGAAATTCTACGATAAACTAATCAACCCATAACCCCTTTGTCGCCTTCAAATCAGATTTTTGGCGGTTCTTGTAATATTCGATGAAATAGTCTAGTCGGAAAGAAATTATTCTTGTTGACACCCCTTTTTGGCAGCCGAAAAAAAGAGAAGACATACGATGAGTTGAGGGAATACTCGCTCCCCCTTTGTTGACTGATTTCCATACTCTGCCCTATTCGTTTAAAAGCGCGCATTAGGGGGCTTAGAATATACCCGCGGTAGGTATGCCTGTCGTAAGAGGCGACTGAATTGATTCAATGGGAGGTGTGGCGCAAACCTCTCAAGGGGTTGCCAGCGTAATTTATAGCTTCTCAAATCCAATTGTCAACCTCACCTTCCCGTGTCGAATACTGTTTCATTAACAGCCGAGGCTCTGTCGACCCCGAACTTCCGATAGATTTAAGGGGTGGGAGGGCAGGATGTTCTGGAAGGTTTCATGTGGTCATACCAAATCGTACCCGAAATGGTCGTGCTAGTACCTTTATGGTGCTTGTAAAGGGCCATCAACATTGATAACACTCCCTAAGGCCTTCGGGGAGTGTCCTTATCGCGTCAACAACAACAACAGTGCACATTTATGATGATGCTGAAATGCATTGTATCGTTACATAAACGAATTCAAAACCATTTTATTTGATTTCATTTACATCATTTAGCATTGAGTACCAACATAGCAAATCTATTGGATTGGATAAATGAATGCAACATAAATTACTTTACGTTAAAAGTAGCAAGTAAATGATTCCATTGAATTTCTGAATTATTTAGTATTACAGTGTAACCAAGAGAATCTCTGATTTCGCCATGGAGCGCAAATTCAATGAACTCTGCTAAAGCGCAATGAAACGCATAAAAGGCATCAAAGGTGTTATGTCGATTTCATAACTTTTTCATCCTTCGATTTGATTCCAATCAGCTTTTAGGTCAAGCGCTTAATATTTTGAAGTGCGAGGGCGTGTGTGCTCATATCCGTGGAAATGTGTACATGTATATTTGTGTGTGCATGTGCTGCGGAAACTCTAAAGTTCATTCATGCGTTATTATGCTGATTCTTATTCACACTTAAATGGTTATTAATTGCTTCATACATAAAGTTTTTTTGATAAATTCGTATCAATGGAGCGAATTGGTGCTCGAGCGTTGTGCTCGTTAGTGTTGAATTTAGCGAGAAAATCAAATTCAATGAATTCTTGGCTGATTGAATATTGCTCTGTGTGTGTATACAGAGTAAGAAGAAGAAGAAGAAGAAGAAATTCGATATGAAACACTAAATTTCTATACAAGAAGCAGAACGAGAAAAAGTTACAAAAGTATGCCAACAACAACAACAAAAGCACTTTATTGCCCAGCTTTTGGCATTCCTTTTTAAAATTTCTCTTCCGTACTTCGATAAATTTCCTTTTCCCCTTCATTTTTGGCTTCTTTTGAAACCTTTGACGTTATTCAATATTTAACTTGTAAAACTTGCATCGGACTCCACACTTTAAAATGTCATGATACAACAATGTCTTGTGGTATAAAGTTACACTTTCGTATATTAAATTCTTGAGTATTTTAGATACTTTTAACAACACATTCAAAACTTTTTGGAATTGTCATTTCTTGTTGGATCAAAATTGATAAATTTACACATATTTTATAGAAGTAGGGCGAAGAAGAAAAGGGTTGAGCGTTCAGCTTGTGAAGATTATGAACAATTTACGTATTCAACCGTGATTTTTTACATATAATGAGGTGGGTTTGGTCAAAGGCTGAGATATGCTCAGTCGATCCAGAGTCGGGTGGAGGTCCCACTTCCCCCACCTCAATAAATACACAGTAAATTAGTGTTTTGATTTCGAACACAAACACACACGGCTCTCAGGCTAGAATATCCACAACTTTTAATCCAGTAGAGAGAGAGAGATGTTTCCTAGGTAGTGTCGCTGAGAATATTACGATATAAGGACGGCGGTTATCCGCAGAGAGAAATAGAGTACTAGCTAACGGTGGCTCAGATGGTGATGACGGCGGTGAATGACGGTGGCTCTCGCCAAGGGGTGATAACGGCGGTAGTGATGATCACGCACGAAGAAAGAGTATTAAATGAAGGTGGCTCTCGCCAAGGGGGGATAGCGGCGGTAATGATGATCAAGCCCGAAGACAGAGACAATGACAGTGGTTCTGACCAAAGAGCTATGACGACGATGGTGGCTAGACTTCGGGACGGGATGTCCAAGGATCGGGATGGGGATGATGGTTGTACCTAAGGCGAAGTGTCGATTAGTGAGAGTATACTAACTAACTTGAACTAACTACAGTATATTGGCTCGGGTATTCGGTCAGGCTAATGGAGGAGTTTGTCCAGCAGCAGGTGCTAAGACGTGTTCCCCTCTTACCTAAGCCGGATATCCGTGCGTTACCCTTCTTCTGAGTAATAGGGGGTTAAGTCCCGTTCTTCTGAGTAATAGGGGGCTAAGTCCCGTCTTACTCAGAATAGATGATGACCAAAATGTTGGGCAGGGGGCGTATTGCCGGCGCAACCGACCTTGTAACTGCCTTCGACCCAAAGGGAGTCCCCCCAGCGGGTTAGGGGGTCAGCATATACCCGCGCTAAGTATGCCTGTCGTAAGAGGCGACTAAAATACCAGATTCAAGGGCTGTGTAGCGCAACCTTCCAGGTTGTCAGCGAAATATACAGCTTCTCCAAACCCATTTGTCAACCTCACCTATCCGCGGCGAAACCTGTTTCACTAACAGACGAGGCTCTGGTGATCCCAATATCCTCATGGAACATGGGGGCGGGGAGGGAGGGATGACCTGAAGGTTTCATGTGGCCATTTAAGTCTTTCCCAAGATGGTCGGGCTAGCACCTTAATGTTGCTGCGTTACCGGAACATACCGGATCTGTATCCCGCAAAGGGCTATCACATCGATAACACTCCCCAAAACCTTCGGGGAGCAACCTTATCGCTACAACAACAACAACTACCCAAAGGGAGTCCCTTCAGATGTATATATTTATATTGGCTCGGGAAGTCTGCCAGGGTAGTGGGGAAATCCGTCCCGCCACAGGCATTGGGGCGGGTTTCCTTCATACCCGAGAAGACTGCTCGAGAATTACCATTCCTCTGAGTAATAAGGGGTGTAAATTTCGTCTTACTCAGAGGAAATGGAGGTAAACCGGCAGGGCTTCAGATAGGCAGGGGGAGCGTACTGTCGGCGGAACTAGCCTTGTAACCACCCCCCTCTGACATAAAGGGATGCCCATGGCACCCGGCACGCACTCCACTCACCTAAGGTGAAGTGTGCTTGGTGTGATTTGACAAATCATCTTATTCATATGTGCCTATGAACACACTGGGAATTATACTCGCATTGCCAAGCACAGCGCGACACGAATGCGCGTTCACCATCGCTGGCTTGCATTGTGCTTGCGCTATTGTTGTTTATATGCAGTTTGTGTGTGATGTATGTCGGTATGTATGCATGGCTATCGCCATGCATTGTGTTTGCATGGTAGGCCAGTAATATGCAGTACATATAACACGTAGGGTGGGCGTTGTATTCAGGGAAAGATATTGTAGCGTATTTGCTACGTTACAATATGTATTTGAATTCATATTTTAATTAATAATTGGAAAGTTTTGTTATACCTGTGACAAAATAAAATTAACATATCCCTCGATGTGTGTAACTTTGTAATATGTCGTTGTGACTTTGTGATTTGTCGCGGTGAATTTTATTAGCGCCTGCTACTGAACAGTAATGCTCGAGAACCTTAGACCACGTTTACACATGCCTTAATCTACAATAACTAAATCGTCAATAGATAATCTATGCGTTTACATATGTTCAGTCCCAGGGAACAAGATTATTTTCTGTAAAATTTTTACGTTTCTCTTCTATTTTGTGCTTCCAATTAGAGATTACACTCTAGAGGTGGAACTTTGTCTATGAAAAAAATTCGCATCTCTAAAATTTGTTCACAATTACCGATTATCGAAAGGAAAATTGTATATGGAAAATCTAGTTATATAAAAAATAACGATTAGGAATTAAGTACGACAATGTAGATAGTACGTTATATGTAAACTAGGTCTTATTATCCATATCGCACATGATAGTGATTTCGGCTCGGCTCGGATCAGCGGCCATTACTATTCGGCCAATGTACGTTCAGATTGTGAATGTGACTTTTAAGTCTGAGACGAATTTTATGAATTCAAAAGAGAATTACCTTTGCTTAGGATACCATTGCCATCAGAATTCAGGTCCTGTAGGCCTTAGGCAGCGACTTCCCTGGCTAAGTAAGCAACTTTTTCAAAAGGAAATATTGTTTTGAGTGCATCCTGGTACGGATTTAATTAAATTGTTGTTTACCAGAGGACATATGACAACTCAGTGAAGCTTGCACTAAAATGGAATTTAACATAAAGCTTCAGATTTATCTCTGACTACTTTACAAGATGAAAGAAAAGTTCTTCGAAAGAGTTATGGACCTCTACGCGTTGGCGATGGCGAGTATCGAAGAAGATTTAACGATGAGCTGTACGAGCTCTACGCAGACATCTACATAGTCCAGCGAATTAAAACGCAGCGGCTGCGCTGGCTAGGCCATGTTATGCGAATGAAAGATGATCCTCCGGCAAATAAAGTCTTTCTATCGAAACCCGCCTATGAAGCAGCGGTAGGGGGCGGCCCCCACTCCGCTGGAAGAACCAAGTGGAAAACGATTTAAACTCCCTTGGTGTGACCAGTTGGCGCCGGTTGGCAGAGAGAAGGAGCAACTGGCGCGCGTTGTTGGACAGCCGTAACCGTTTAAACGGTTAAGCGCCAATTAAGCAATTAAGTACTTTACAGGATGTAATCGGCTAGTTTAACGCCGTGGACGGTGTTTGGCTATCGGATTATTTAAAAATCTCTCGGACTTTGTTTATTTTTTTAACAGAATATCGTGCTCCTGCAATATACCAACTATTTTCGCTTGGACGATGCTAGCTGAGTTTAGAAGAAGGAAAGAACCCGCTAATGCGTGACCACAGACCAATTTGTGCCCACTGTCATAGAATGAGACTGCCTTCGTATTACAAACTATGTGAGTCTCTCCTCTAGCGAAAGCGTACTTCAAAGTTTCTGTCACACCTCAGGGCAGATGAGAGATAGCCGGTTGCAAAAGACAAGCTATCAATCAACCAAATGTCACTAATTTCTTTTTTGCATCAAAAATGACAATTACAACCATTCGTAATTGTTTTACCGGATAATCGTTTCAAAAAAAAATTTTAATAATAAATACCCAATCAATAATTAAAACACCACCATGTCGTATGAGTAATAAAATAAATTATGCAGTCTGTGAAGCGTCACTCAAACGCCTCCGCACTCGCAATTAATAAAATTCACATTAAATAAATACGAATTTAAATCAACCCAACACTGCACTTAATCATGTTTCCAAATATTTGAGTAATGATTTTCAAATATTAATTATGACTGCACATACTGCGGTTAAATTGAAAAGCCAACAAATGAGAAAAGAGTGAAAGATCCCTGCAAAACAAGCGTTTAGTCTAGGATGAATCGGGGATGAGTCGCAAAAGGGGATGAGTCGCAAAAGAGTATGCGACCTATGCCAGTTTTGATGGCTTTGAGTTGAGTTGAACTGTTCCTCTTTATGTGAGCATGTCCTATGAAGATACTAATTGTACCCATTTATACCCAAAAGGGATCGATGAGATTTAAGTATGCCCTTTGTACCCATATGGGAACATATGAAGACTAGTACCTTTTCGGTTCAATAAGGACCAAAATGATTAAATACTTTGAGTTAGTAGTAGAAGAGGTTGGGGTTTCTTTTTTTTTAAATAAAAGGATATTTAATAAAATAAAAATACTCAAAGCACAAATTAGTCCAGCCCTACAATTATTACAAATTTACAAAAATATGAAATATATACATATGTTAAACCGCAAGCAACCAAATTGACTATTGAATATGATCCTGTTTTTTGTTCCAAAATAATAATAATAATGTTTTTTCACGGTATATATCCGGGAAAATTTAGCCCTTTCTCTTCCTAAGTGGTTGGTCATGCTAAAGGTTTTCAGCTGACTCCGAACTCATCTAAGGCATGCTAAGGCAGATCACTTTTTTGCTGAGAAACTTTTCATAGCAGAAACACAATCGAAGGGTTTGGCAAGCCACCAAATCTATTTGCTGTAAGTTGTTCGCCCGCTTTACAAAAAGGAATAAAAACTATTCTCCGAAAATTTAACCCTAACTACGGCGGGACTAAAGCGGATCAGTTATGCCCAAACGTAAACAAAAGAGATCAATTGGGGACCAATCTTTTTAGGGATTAATAGCAGGATTTTTTGCAGGGATATTATTTGCACATCCTGCTTGTTTGTATATTTCTGTAGTATGTGTATATATGTTATGTGATATACTTACATAATAATCTATTGTTGAAACGATCAATAACAAGTAAAGGTGTCTAAGTTCGGGTGTAACCGAGCATTATATACTCAGCGTGAGCTTCAATTGCAGATTTCATTTCAGATAAATTACTTTTCTACATAACACGTGGCACCGCCCGTTTAAAAAAAAAAATTCTCCCCATTTCCTTTTACAATAAAATTTAATAAGTGAAATATCATTGATTCAAAACTATTTTTTACTAAGCTATAGGTTATTATTCTAGTCTGCGACCCTTCTAAACTTGTTTTATACCTAAGTTGCCGTGGTCTCTAACCGATCCTGTCCACTTTTACTAGAAATATTTTCTGCTATAAGGAAAATATGTGTACCCAATTTTGTTACGATATGTACATTTTTCTTCGAGTTATGGCTCCCGAAATATAGAAAATAGCTGAGTCATAAAAGGGGCGGTGCCACGCCCATTTTTTTAAATTTGAATCTTTTCCTATTTATTGTTATAAATCCATTTGTTAAATGAAATGCCATTGTTATAAAGATCTTTTTTGCAAAGATATAGCTTATCTTATTCATCCACGACCCTTTTAAAAATCGTTTATATAAAAGTGGGCGTGATCCTTAACCGATTTCGTTAATTTTTCTTCATAGCATTCCTTATCGTAAAGGCAACCTCTCGGCCGAATTTTGTTACGATAGATTTAACGATTTTTATTTATGATTAATATTATTTGTAAAATTTATTTTATCACAAGTGGGCGATGCCACACCCATCTAAATTTTTTTTTCAAATTTTTATCAAGAGTCTCAATATCAGTCCAAATGTCACATTTCAGCATTCTAGGTGTATTATTTACTAAATAATCAGGTTTTTTGTGTTTTCCAAAATGTTATATATATAAAAAGTGGGCGTGGTTGTCATCCTATTTCACTCTTTTATTTTCAATACCAATCTTTTCTGGGTCCAGATAAGCTCGTGTACCAAATTTGGTGAAGATATCTCAACATTTACTCAAGTTATCGTGTTAACGGACAGACGGACGGACGGAAAGATGGACGGACGGCCGGACATGGCTCAATCCAATTTTTTTCGATACTAATGATTTTGATATATGGAAGTCTACATCTATCTCGATTCTTTTATACCTGTACAACCAACCGTTATCCAATCAAAGCTAATATACTCTGTGTGCAAAGCACGCTGTGTATGAAAATGTGCACAACAGTCGGTTGCGGTCTGAGGGGTATTTGCTTTTAATTTTTCAATAAATTTTAATTACGCGCACTAAAGAATTATAATAGAAGCGACAATTTTATTGTCAATACCACACAATAATTATGGCAAGTTAAAATGCAATTTCATTTCAATAATTATGAGCTTGGATGTAATGGTCAACAAATTAGAAATAAATGATAGAAATGCTGATGTGTATGTACACTCAAAAAAAAAAGTATCACTATCATTTTAATACACGATGTGCAAAAATTAAACTTTAATGGTATCATTTTCGTGGTATCAATGCAACGATAAATATTATAAAAAGTATAATTAAAAGTATCAACTTTGTATCTTGACTATTGATTTGCCCATGGAAAATATTTGTTTCGCCCTTAAAATGTATCAAAATGATACCCGTATAAATTTCCTTGTTTCATTATGATAACATTTAATACTAGATTGATGATAAAACGCATTATATTTGTATGTAGTCTATTAACTTGGCAAATACAAGTATCAAACTAATATTCATCCATTCAAATGCATAAACAAAAATATCAAAATGATACTGTCAGCGCATCATAATGCAAGTATTATTGTTCGAAAATTCGAAAAGCGAGTCTCGTGCGTAAGACGAAAGATTGTCGTGCCTAATTATTTGTGGTTTGTTGGCGTGAATAGTTGTTAATATTATTAAATATTTGATCACTTTATGTATGTACATAAACGTCGATTGCGTGTTAAAGCAAGTTGCGTTTACTTTTTTGGTAATTATGTGTGCATAATTCTACAAATACTTTTTCATTTTATACTTTTATTTTAGAGCTATACTTAAATTATTAAATACCTAATACAGCGGCTTGTATCAAGGGTAAAAAAATGGATGACATTTTTGAAGGAGCTACAATGGAAATTGTAGAAGTCGCAGAGCAACTGGAGGTATCAAATTATGATGCTTCTTCTTAATTTCATACAGGAAAACAACCTGGACATGATTTGCTAAACTAATTTAATAGGTAAGTGTGATCGATACAAGTAAGTCTCATATATTTAAACATTTATTTAAATAAATGACTAACTTATTATTTTTTTTAGACTCGAAAGACTGCATTTATTTCATCCTACTGCACACCATTTTAAAACCAACGCACAGATATGTAATTAAAGAAGGCGATTTAAAATTGGATCGGAAAGCTACCATACAAAATTCTGTCAACAGCTGTATTTTACATATAATATCAATAAATGATTTTCAGAATCAAATAGAATTACGCAGAAATAAGTGTATAGAGTCTAACTCTCCAATACAGCCATTTATAATTGTAGTTCGTCCTGATCTTATGAATTTGACTGATTTTTTGTAAGTTTTGACTACCACAAATTTAAATTCAGCTCGTTTGTAATTGCTTTAGACAGCTCGGGAAATGATGACTTTAGTGCATTTTTTTACATAAATAATTGGCGATTTAGTGCCTGCTGACAATATTGTCAGGAAACACGTAATAAGAATGGTTAAAATTGTTGACATATTACTTTAAAGCGAATTCGACAATAGTATAATAAATAATATTTCGATTCTTATACAAAGTCATAACGAAGAGCATATTCGATTGTTTAATAAACCTCGTAAACGAAAATTTCATTTTCTTACGCATTATCCAGAAGTAATAAGAAAAAGTGGTCCTCCAAAGCATCTTTGGAACTTTAGATTTGAAGCAAAACACAGAGAAGCTAAAATTTGTTCCCGAAACGTTATGTGTAGAAAGAAATTTACATATTCATTAAGCATAAAAGCTGCATTAAAGTTTACAACATTTTTAGAACAATACGAGAATGGCTTTAAAAAGACATTTGAGATTCAAAAATCAGTATTGTGTAATATTGAAACGTCCGATTTTTCATACGCACTGTCACATTTAAACGAAAGCTTTCAAAATATTATAATTGAAAAATTAGTTTATAATGGATTAAATTATAAAAAAGATTACTTTTTAGTTCTTAAAAAGAAGGTATTTACTTTACACAAAATCACACATATTATTGTAAGCCATCTCAATCAAATATTATTGTAAGTGAGTGTTATATTATAAAAGGTTTTAATGAACAATACCAATGTTACGAAGTTGGTAATAAAGACAGAGTTTTACACGTTAATAGCTTAATATGTTTCGAAGGGCCCCCTATTCATATGTACAACAATGTAAATGAAATTTGTTTTATACGAATAAAGAAGTTTTAAAATTGATTTGAAGTACTAAACGACTTTTTGTTTGGGAAAGGATTGATTTTCTTGGCAAAAAAAGTGGTATAAATTTTACAAAAGTAAGTATCAATTCAATATATAATAAAATATCAAATTGATAAGGTAAAAGTATCAAACTAATATTAAGCAATATCAAGTATCAATTTAATAAGCACAAGGATCAAATTGATACTCAGTTTTGAGAGAAACAAGTTTCAATTCTATACCAGAGAGTATCAAAATGATACTATTAAAAAAGTAATAAATTGATAACAACTAGTGTTAAATTTAAAAGTTCGAAAATATCATTTTCACAATTTCGAAAATGTCAACAACATAAGATCATTGATGACGAAAAAAAGATAAGCAAAAATTGCACATTGATGCCTAGATGGCATCACCTTGATGATAACTTTTTTTTGAGTATAGCTACATACGCCCCTTGTGCAGGTTGGACGGGATATGGTAGATAATTCTTTGGGTTTAAAACACACAAATGTGCCTTTTGAATAGGGTCAGCAGGTTTTGCTATTTACAACAAGTTATTTGTGATAAAATTTGATTATTTAAAAAAAAAATGCCAGTATACTTACATCGCTTCGCTGCAGTTTATACTTGTAAATTAATCTACACTTAAAATGACAAGAAAAAAATCCAAAAGTAAAACAATTAATGGCTTACTGAGCTTGCAAGCGAAAGTGGAACGGCATTGGTTTTGGACTTACTTTCTGAATTCAATCACTGCATGTTGAGCATTCAGACAATTTTCGTCTAACTGTTTACTACATAGTGAACATGTGCTGCTTTGAGGTCCCAAATGAACATAGCATGATTTTCAGTTTTGGAAGATTTCTAGAGGTCGAATGCTACGCGGAGCATTCTACAGCTACAGGACTCTCGTTTTATCTTTAACTTGTTTGAGTTCTTGACCAAGTTCTTGGACCTCTACGCGTTGGCGATGGCGAGTACCGAAAAAGATTTAATGATGAGCTGTACGAGCTATACGCAGACATCAACATAGTCCAGCGAATTAAAACGCAGCGGCTGCGCTGGCTAGGCCATGTTATGCGAATGAAAGATAATCCTCCGGCCAAGAAAGTGTTTCTATCGGAACCCGCCTATGGAAGCAGAGGTAGAGGGCGGCCCCCACTCCGTTGGAAGGACCAGGTGGAAAACGATTTAAACTCCCTTGGTGTGACCAATTGGCGCCGGTTGGCGGAGCGAAGGAGCGACTGGCGCGCCTTGTTGGACGGCCATAACCGTTTAGACGGTTAAGCGCCAATTAAGTAAGTAAGTAAGTGTTTGAGTTCTTATGCCGTTTAAATAGCTGGTGATGTTAAGCATTTTGCGGAACCCCAGCTTCTGAGTAGGGAGTGCAGATTCACGGAGTAGCATGAAAGCAGTACCGCCTGTAGTTGCAAGCTTCTGGTGAAAAAATCGTAATGGATGGATATATCTATGTTTTTATTATTTCTTTAATATAAGCCGGTTGAATGTTTGTATGCATTTTCAATAAGACTCTTGCAATCGATTTTTAAGTAACTTCTCATTAACTTACAAAGGTGAAATTTCACATTTAGGTAAAGACATAGAGACAATACAAAAGGGGAAAAAACCGTTAGGTGGCGCACGGATCGAAATAATTAGATGAGAATTTAAACCTACTTTTAGGTAATTCTCGATAAGATAGAAACTTTAAATTTCTAACTTGACTCAGAGGCCCGATGACACATAAGGACGCATAATAAAAAGTTTCGCTAGGGGACGCACGGATCGAGATATTTAGAAAAATCGTACGGAACGAAGGGAATCTAGCGATTGATTTTTAAGTAACTTCCCATTGAGCTACAAACGGGAAACTTCACAGATAGGTAAGACACCGAAACAATGCAGCAAAAGGAGGAAAATTGCATTAGGTGGCGCACGGTTCGAAATAATTATATGAGAATTTGGAAATTTGAACCCGGATTTTAAGTAATTTCGCGATGAGCCAGAGACTTGAAATTTCAAACTTAATTGAGAGGTCGATGACAGTATAAAACATAATACAAAAAGTTTCCATAGGGGGCGCACGAATTGGGATATTAAGAATCTTGCGATCAATTTTCAAGAGACTTCCCATTAAGCTACAAGCTTGGAACTTCATACACATACTCACTTGTGGCAATTCAAGCTTAGCATACATGAACAATTTTCAAGTAGCTTAAAAGCTAATGTAGCTTGGCGTATTGTGATAATATAAATAATAAAACTAAGTGTTTCACTTTGTAATAAATAAAGCACTACTCTTTTCCACATAGAACTGAAAAATAGAAAATAGAAAGAAAAAAAGTAAGCATTTCCTTTATATAAATGGACAAAATCAGCGAAAAATATATCCTTATATAATGCCATACATATTCTTGCTTAACAGTGATTTTAAAATTTTGACATATAAATTATAAAATTATTTATGAGAAATAAAAATATAAAGGTGACTCGGAATTAATTGACTATATATTGGTAACTTCGCTCCTTTCCTGCCAACTTTCCAATCCAATGTGCACTCCACTTTTATATTTTTATTTCTCATAAATACTTTTACAATTTCTACGTCAAAATTTTAAAATCAAATTTCAGCAAGAATATGCCTTTATATTAGGATAGATTTTTTTATATTTATATAAAGTAAATGCTTAAGATGTTAATATTTTCTTTTTTTTAGCTTGACTCTGTGTAGCGTTGTTTACGAATTTTTTAATTGAAATTTAAATAACTTCCTGGTAAGCTACAAGCTTGAAACTTGGAATATAGTTCATAACACGATGACAATGCAACAATGAAAATGCCACCGCAGGTGGCGCATGGAGGGAGATATTCAAAAAATCGTATTTGTGGTCCGATTTGGCTCATATTTGGAACACAATACATACATGAATAGAAAGCGATCTATCAAAAAATCGCCGCCAGGTGGCGGAAGTATCGAGATCGATTTGAATCACTGAACAAATGTTACATACAGTCCGGTAGAAGTGACATCAAAATGCTATGGACAAGTAAGTTCAAATTTTGTAGTGAAATTTAAGTAAAAAATTCAAATAAAATATGAATATGAATGAACGATATTAAGTGACGTCAAAATACTTTGTAGTACATAAGTTCAAAGTCTGTTAGTGAAACTCAAGTAAATATCAAATTTCTATTGATAGTCAACCGCTCATATCTTTATAAATGATATTTGCATATATGCATAAGCAAGACCAACTGAACCTTAATTAGATTATACAACGCCTCACGTTTTTAGAAATTCCACGCGCCCAATGCCTTTTAATTATTTGCCTGATCAACGCCCTAGATCGACAAGGAGTATGATGACTAGTACCTAGGCCCTACCTAATTATTTTCTAGCTTTAAGTATTATTATTACTTAATGTAATCCCAGCCAGCATTTTTTGAAAATTTTTATCAAAAAATATTTAAATATCATACCCCAAGATGATTAAAAACGTTCAAATTTAAAAGCATTTTCTGTTCGAAAATTAATGTATCGTCGGGAGAAAAATGTACCATAAATGTGATTATTCTTGAATAATCATTTATGATTCATATTTCGAAACGCTTTTTATTCATATTTGATATCATTGTAAACTTGAGCTTTAATTGGTTTAGAGTAATATTTGATTGCTTTTCACAGTCATTTTCTGATCATATTCGTGAACATATTTCAATCGTTTTGGTTGAGATTTTTGAATCATTTTTGAATGCGATTATGATGCATTTATTCTTCATATCTCATTCAAAATAAGATACTACATAATAATCTTATTTCATCGGGGGAAGAAAGAATGCGGAAGTGAGCTATTGAACCACAGGTCACTCGCAAACAAATTTGACCGATATACACCTGCGACTACAACATCCAACATCAGCTATGATCGTCAATATCTTAAAATACGATACGGTACGGGATGTTGAAGACATACCCAGGTACATATGTATGTCAAGAGAGTTTCACTTACAAATAGCTAACAACTTTTGTATTGTCTAACTATTATGTATTTTCTAGGAAGCTGAAGGCGGAGAAATGGTTGTGGAAATCTTCGGGCATGAGCAACATTTGCATTACATTGTCTTGAAAAATGTCTTAATAAAAAAAGTGTATATATGTACATATTTTTCTGAACTTCATGATTGAAAAAATGTATGTATGTGAAAAAAAATAAGATTTTCAATGAAAAGTAAAATTTTAACAAGTATAAAATTCATTATTTAGTCAACAACTATAGTCAGAAAAGATTCAGAAAACTGAATTAAAAATTATTATAAATTTTTGATCACCTAAAATAAACAAATTTCATTCAAATATCATTCCAAAATGTGATTGAAAAACTATGTTCAGTTTTTGATCATCAAAGGTAAGCATATTTGATTATTCTTTTTGTTGGCTTTATGAAATATTAAAATTTGATCATCAAAGGACTTCAAAAATGATTCCAAAAATTGATCGAAAAATGCTTTTCAGTTTTTGATCATCAAAAGTATTCATATTTGATGATCTCTTTTATTCAATTGTATTATAACTCATTATTTAGTTAGAACGAATAATCAGATTGTATTTATATGTAGGGAAATTCAAAATTATCATCTAAATGCTTAGTGGGAAGTATGCATTTCTTTCAATAAAACCATTTAACTTAAAACCTTAGTTTTAATTATTTTCTTCTATTAATTTGAATAAGAATTTCACGGCTGAGCACCCTTTTCCTACACCAGCAGAAAGGTCTCGGTAATTTAATATTTTATATGTGGCCAAACCTCATACCTCACTATCAGCTCCTAAAAGAGTACATAGTGTATTTAGATTTTAAATTGTGGTAGCAGCTTTATCGTCCACCATCGCTGTTGTCCACATTCGGAAGCTCGCAACTACCACATTGAATTATAGGCGTTACTCAAGCACAATTAAGTTTTTTCAAGCAATCAAATTCATTTACCCAAGAATATTCAAAAAAAACTCTCATTAGCCTTAAGCTGGCCATGATATTTCAAATGAAGTGCGCAACAATGAATAATACAAAAATTAAATTAACAATTATTACAACTTGATTTCCTGAAGGCAGGAAGCATATCCCTCCTTTCACACACAGCCAATTGCTTTCTCACTAAGCTTTAAGCAAAAATCACGCATTCATATACATGTCCGTGTGTGTGTATGTATTTGTTCATCGATATTTAATTGGTTGTGACTGATCATAACACATTTTTTGTGAAACCCTGGTTCTGTATTTTCTCTTTCAATTTGCTCTTCCTACCCTGCTCTTCTTACTCTACCCCACATCCATAGTGCCCACCACTAACTGTATTGGGCAATGCACAGGAAAGTGTAATTTGAACTCTGCGCTGTACTGGTACAACCAAATGAACGCAAAAGCCAATTATTGGCAAAAACGGAAGCCTCTACATGCCTGGCGGAGACATCTTCCTTCCTTTTTTTCATAGCCCATTTTTGTGCTTTCTGTATGCAACCTCATCATCCCCACAACCTTTGACTCCTTCGACTAACTGTATTAGGGTATCACGATGTAGTTTTTTTTTGCATACAAAAGAAGAATGTAATAAAATCCAGATTTCCTGTGGCACAGCAACTAAAATCAGTACAATGTTGAAGGCTCACTGAGTTTCACAGACACCGCAGCGCCATTTGGCGGTGGCACACAATCAAAGATAAACACTTTCTAATTAACTGTGCGCAGCATTTTGACTAACAAAAGGCCAGTTCGCCGCAAGGAATGTGTAGACATATATAGAATCCTTCATATGTGAACAGAATAAAGCGGACATAGGGGGATGTAAAAATAAATGAAAGTCGCTTCAACTAAGAATGAAAAAGCGACACGCGTTAAAAGTGCAAGGGATCAGATAAAGGTTTAAAAAAGGAAATGAGTGTAACATTACAAAAATAATCAAACATTTCACGAAAAATATAAAGTAGCGAAATGTAAGGGATGCTGGCAACGAACAGTGGTAGCTTTTGCTTACATAGAAACTCCCGGGTTTTTTCTAATGATACTAGTGGTGTCTGTGCTTGTTTCCAGTTCGTGGGAAATTCAAAATAGCATTCAAAATTTCGAGGTTATCAGTTTTTTAATGACAGCGCAAACCCTGACAGCCAGAACAAAAATTTATCGAATTGGTCGAATTAATTCATGAATTTACCAGCTTAGTATTCATCTACTTTAATAGTATTATAACTCAAAAAACACAATGTTTCACAAAAGCCACTTGACGGTTCCTAGATATTTAGATAATTGAAAATAAATTTGGGATACTTCAATCGATTTTGGAGTGGTTGGATTGTAAACATAGACCTTATATGAAACATAGTATAAAAAGAACTGTTAAGTTATTTGAAAAATTTGTTCAAAATATATGGAAACTTGGGAAACAATTCTGATTAACTTACGTAAAAGCTGAATAAACTAAAACAAGGTTCGAAACTCGATAACAAATCCTTAACAAATGAATAACACGTTGAAAACATATTGGTATCATTCCATGTAACGAATCGAAATATTTTTCATAACATATCGATATTTTTTGATAACAAATCCCACACTTTTCGATAACACTCCGATAACAAATCGCTAACTTTCCGATAATCAATCGATAACTTTTTAATAAAATATCGATACATTTTCGAAAACCAATCGATAACTTTCCTAAAACAAATTGAAAACACGCCGATAACAAATTAGGACCACTCCAATAACAAATCGATATGTTTTTGATAACAAATCAATTACACTCCAGTAACAAATCGATAGCTTTTCGATAACCAATTTACACATTTTTATAACAGCGATGTTTTTTCGATAAATATCGATATTTTTTTGATAAGAACATTAAAAATGTTCGAAAATTGTCGATAAAACGCCGATAACAAATAGGTACCTGTCCGATAAGAAATTGATATCTTCGAAAATCACCCGATAGCTTCCTGAAAACATATGGATAACTCTTCGGTAAACAAATGATCATGATAATAAATCGATATAAAACCTAGTCGTTGATAACTAAATTAATAAATCATAGATAACCGTTGTTGTCGAATACAAACTGAAAACTGATCTATGGCTTGTCGATAACGCACCTTTCCTTTCATATCCTTTCCTTTCCTCTTCTTTTCTTTATTGTATTGCTCTTGTTATTACTCAGACCACTCCCTTTTCTTTTTTTCCTTTTCGCCCCCCTTTCCATAGGCTTCAGTGACGTAGTTATCCATTCTTTTTGGTCCCCCTACACCCCCACCTTTTTCTTTTCTTGAACCCACTCTACTTTTCCCTTTCTCTGTCTCTTTGACCGCTTCCTTTATTTTCTACTATTCTTCTGATTCTTGTTTAATCATTTTATGTTCCCCGTTCACGTTCTTTGCTCTTCTCTTGCTCTCGGACTTTCACTCCTATTCCTTCCCGCTTTGCAGCTTCCTGCCTCTTTCACTTTTCATCCCTTTACCTTCCCCTTTTCCTTTTCAATTGATCTACCACTCCTTCATCATTTTCTCTTTTTGCTTTCCCACTATCCACTTCCCCAAACATTATCTCCGTGTTTATATTTTTCTTATCTTTCTTTCCTTCTGCTTTTCCCCTTCCTGTTCTTTTTCCCAACTCTTCCAAATGCTTGGTATACTCAGTGTTTCCAGCTGCCCTGCGCATTAGTTTCGCAAATCTGTTTTTGGTTCTATTAGGCACTTTTCTTTAACGCTTCAGGTTAAAACTTAAAACATCCACAACCTTTTTCACTACTTAAATTCATTTGCAAATTTTGGAATTAGAACAAATATTTCAACTTAACAATTACCTCGACTATAAATGGTCGAGCCGGATACGGTGGTGTCTGCTGGTCTACGTGCCGATAGGCTTTCACGACGACTACTGCTACTACCAGGCATACCAAGCGTCATTGCACCGGAACCACCCGGACCACCAGATGCAGTACCCGTGGTTGTTGTTGCTGTATTACTATGTTTGTGTGTATAATGTGCTGGATGTTGGTGCTGATGGTGCTGCGGATATGTGTGATGTTGTTGCTGTTGGTGGTGGTGCATATTGTGCGCAGATTTTTGATTGTGCTGTTGATGATGATAAGAATGGTGGCCAACGGGAGCCATGCTCGGCGTTGTTGTCTGCCACAAACTGTCAGTTTGGTCTGAAATGTTGAGGCCGTTTTTGTGCAATGCGCCCTGCACTAATACACTGACTCAGTGTGTGTTTTAACTTTTTTCGAAAATTTGTTTTTTTTCTCTGTGTACGTGCTGCAGCACCAATTCCCACTTTTTATTTGACTTTTAAAACTTCAATGCGTCTAAGTGATAGACAAATAGTTAAAAGTGTTATATTGGCTGTGCTTTGGAGTTTGTGTGTATTTGATCTGTCACTTTCTATGTTTTTCGTGCAAACAGGAAAATTGTTTTTATTTGTACCGTTTGATTTCATTGCTCTTAAAGAAATACAATAAGGTTTGTCAAATTTGCTATGGGTTTCCTTTACTATGTATGACCGAATTTGGGTGTGACTTAATTCCAATAAATATACGTATTATTTAAAACTATTTATTTTTTGTACTCAGCTAAGCAAACACATAACGAAAGATTGTGGCATAAGCTAATAGAGATATATATAGACTTCCATATATGAACTTAATAAGGATGAAAAAATAAATCCATTTAACCATGTCTTAGTAATTTAGTAACTTGAATAAATTTGGAGTTTTATTGTGAAAATTTAGAGTGAGTGTGAATTCTATGGCACCAAACCCCCCTCGTTATTAGTTTGAGCGAGATCGGATGGTTGCCACGCCTACCTTTTATATACATAAAATTTTGGAAAACACCAAAAACGTGATTTTTCAGTCAAAATTGCAGCTACATTAACCGCATTTCATGAGAGGGTTGAAATACTAACTTCCAACATAATATGACGAATATTAGTATCACTAAGCTGATCCTAAGTAAATAAAGGCCCAACAACAATAAGCAAGCTGCCACCCTTGTGTACATCAAATCAATCATCATTTACCCACATACATACAAGGCAACGAAGATGTAGTCATCAGCCGAAGTGTTACTCACCCATACACACGCATATGGCTATAAGAGCCACATTATAAACTACAACTAGGTATACATATATGTAGCTCAATTTCCAAGCAGGAAATACAGCAGTTCTAGAAAGTGAAACGTCTAGACTCTAGTAGAAATATGCGAATGAAGCAACGGACAGTATAAAGGCAGCGCAAGCTGAGTAGTGAGTAATCAGTTTGATTTAAATACGCAATTAGTTGTGAAGTATAAGTGTTATTGTAGTCTAATAAAGACGATTTTGCCTTACGGAATATAAGAGTTATTTATTCGACCATTTAGCGATTCGAATGTTTGCAGGAGGTTGGAAACAAGCGGAATTTCTCAAAATTCGTAACAATAAATTTAAATTGCCATGATTAAACTTGTCAGAAGGAATGGAAACATGAACGAAATCGTTAAAGTACCTCGCCCACTTTTATATAAATAATTTTTAAGGGGAACTTAGGCGAATTTAATCGACAATATCTTCGCTAAAAATAGATTTATATGAAGCCAATTTTGCTTCTGCAGTGTATTTATAACAATCAAAACTTTTTGAACAAGAATTTTCTCACGCTTTGAGAACCATAACTACAAGGCCAATGATTTATCTTGACAAAACTCGGAAGAAAAAATGTGTCTTTTAACTCCCAATATTTCTGCTGAAAATGGACGAAATAGTATAAGAGCCATGCCCACATTTATATAAAAGATTTATAAAAGAGCCTTAGGCGAAAATAATAGGCTATATCTTTGCCAATTATAACTATTTTACTTTTGAAGTGTATTTATGACAGGAAAAGGAAAAACTAAACAAGTAAGGAAGGCTAAGTTCGGGTGTGACCGAACATTACATACTAAGCTGCCAAATTACAGCTTGCAGAACTTTTAAATTACTTTCTTTTAAAAGTGGGCGGTGCCACACCCATTGTCCAAAATTTTACTAATTTTCTATTATGCGTCATAACGTCAACCGACCTACCAAGTTTCATCGCTTTATCCATTTTTGGTAATAATTATCGCACATTTTCGGTTTTTCGATATCGAAAAAGTGGGCGTGGTTAAAAGACCGATTTCGTTCATTTTAAATAGCCATCAGACATTAGTGCCCAGGAACTTACATACCAAATTTCATTAATATACCTCAAAATTTACTCAAGTTATCGTGTTAACGGACAGACGGACGGACATGGCTAAATGAATTTCTTTTTTCGCCCAGATCATTTTGATATATATAAGTCTATATCTATCTCGATTAGTATATGCCGTTACGGGGTGCCGTTGTGCGAACAAAGTTAATATACTCTGTGAGCTCTGCTCAGCTGAGTATAAAAATATGGAAATGGGAGTCTCACCGCCCTATCTTTGAGCAATCATTTTTCCATGTTTCGGCAACCCTAACTCGATACACCTATTTCCTCTACAAAGAAGGATATTTCCAAAAAGCGTTGGGAAAACGCAATTGATAAACACACCCACTTTTGATAATATTTAGTGTCAAAAACTGAAGTTAGATTAACTATTCGATTAAAGCTCTCAGTTGAGTATTATATGTTCGGTTACACCCTTATTTGCCTTATTTATATTTCCATTAATTCAAAGGCAAAGGTAATTCCCCTTCCCAACGGGAAATTGAGCGAAATTCAGCTTACGGGGTTATTTTTGGATCTCTGAGCATTGCAAACCTATCGCCAATCTCAAGGAGTTTCTCAGTAGATGCGGTGGAATATCCATCATTATAAAATTGTACACGACATTTCTTCGTCATAGTGCCAAAGCTTTAGCACGGCACGCACTGATTTTGTCTGCAGGAGTATTGCGATCAATGACTGGCAGCGTCTGTCGAAATTCTTTTGCGAACAAGACAACGACTCCACCCAACAAAGCCTAGCGACGCCAAATAACTTGCAAGCTAGGATCAACTGCAAGCTTGTGTGACATTGTATGTTCCTCTCATAAAATAAGTTTGCATTTTGTAAGATAATGTCAGTCCTATTGATTTTATTAATGTAGCAAGTAGATGGTTCTGGATAATGATTGGAATGCTTAGATCTTCCCACGCTTAGCAGAGTTCCGGCTATGCCTGTCGAAATAAGAGCTGAGGCAACGTTCTTAACCTCCAACAGCAAAGTTAATAGAAAGGTTCCACCTGGCGACCGAAATTCAATTTTAGATTGTCCCACAGGAATCGATGTAGGTGCGAAAGAAACTTTAAGTTGAGCTATGTTTACAAATTCCCCCTATTTCTGAACCAAAAAAATAAAAAATAAATAAAACAAGTAAGGAAGGTTAAGTTCGGGTGTAACCGAACAGTACATACTCAGTTGAGAGCTATGGTGACAACATAAGGGAAAATAACCATGTAGGAAAATGAACCAAGGGAAACCCTGGAATGTGTTTGTATGACATGTGTATCAAATGAAAGGCATTAAAGAGTATTTTATGAGGGAGTGGGCCATAGTTCTATAGGTGGACGCCATTTAGGGATATAGCCATAAAGGTGGATCAGGGTTGACTCTAGAATGCGTTTGTACGATATGGGTATCAAATTAAAGGTATTAATGAGGGTCTTAAAAGGGAGTGGTGGTTGTTGTATAAGTGGTCGCCTTTTCGAGATATCGCCATCAAGGTGGACCAGGGGTTACTCTAGAATGCGTTTGTACGATATGGGTATCAAATGAAAGGTGTTAATGAGTATTTTAAAAGGGAGTAATCCTTAGTTCCATAGGTGGACGCCGTTTCGAGATATCGCCATAAAGGTGGACCAGGGGTGACCCTAGAATTTGTTTGTACAATATGGGTATTAAAAGAAAGGTGTTAATGAGTTTTTTAAAAGGGAGTAATCCTTAGTTCCATAGGTGAACGCCGTTTCGAAATATCGCCATAAAGGTGGACCAGGGGTGACTCTAGAATGTGCTTGTATGATATGGGTATCAAAAGAAAGGTGTTAATGAGTATTTTTAAAAGGAAGTGGGCCTTCGTTCTATAGGTGTTCGCCTTTTCGAGATATCGCCATAAAGGTGGACCAGGGGTGACTCTAGAATGAGTTTGTACGATATGGGTATCAAATTAAAGGTATTAATGAGAGTTTTAAAAGGCAGTGGTGGTAGTTGTATATGTGAAGGCGTTTTCCAGATATCGACCAAAATGTAGACCAGGGTGAGCCAGAACATCATCTGTTGGATACCGCTAATTTATTTATATATGTAATACCTGCCAAGATTTTAAGGGTTTTTTATTTCGCCCTGCAGAACTTTTTCATTTTCTTCTACTTAATATGGTAGGTGTCACAACCATTTTATAAAGTTTTTTCTAAAGTTATATTTCGCGTCAATAAAACAATCCAATTACCTTACCATGTTTCATCCCTTTTTTCGTATTTGGTATAGAATTATTGCATTTTTTTCATTTTTCCTAATTTTCGATATCGAAAAAGTGGGCGTGATCATAGTCGGATTTCGTTCATTATTCATACCAAGATAAAGTGAGTTCAAGTAAGCACGTGAACTAAGTTCATTAAAGATATGTCGATTTTTGCTCAAGTTATCGTGTTAACGGCCATGCGGAAGGATAGACGGACGACTGTGTATAAAAACTGGGCGCGGCATCAACCGATTTCGCCCATTTTCACAGAAAACATTACACGTCATTAAATCTATGCCCCTACCAAATTTCAAAAGGATTGGTTAATTTTTGTTCGACTTATGGCGTTAAAAGTATCCTACAAAAATTAAATGAAAAAGGGCGGAGCCACGCCCATTTTGAAATTTTCTTTTATTTTTGTATTTTGTTGCACCATATCATTACTGGAGTTGAATGTTGACATAATTTACTTATATACTGTAAAGATATTAAATTTTTTGTTAAAATTTAACTTTAAAAAAAATTTTTTTTTAAAAGTGGGCGTGGTCCTTCTCCGATTTTGCTAATTTTTATTAAGGGTATATATAGTAATAGCAGTAACGTTCCTGCCAAATTTCATCATGATATCTTCAACGACTGCCAAATTACAGCTTGCAAAATTTTAAATTACCTTCTTTTAAAAGTGGGCGGTGCCACGCCCATTTGTCCAAAATTTTACTAATTTTCTATTCTGCGTCATAGGATCAACTCATCTACCAAGTTTCGTCGCTTTATATATCTTTTGTAATGAATTATCGCACTTTTTCAGTTTTTCGAAATTTTCGATATCGAAAAAGTGGGCGTGGTTATAGTCCGATATCGTTCATTTTGAATAGCGATCTGAGATGAGTGCTCAGGAACCTACATACCAAATTTCATCAAGATACCTCAAAATTTACTCAAGTTATCGTGTTAACGGGCGGACGGACTGACGGACGGACGGACATGGCTCAATCAAATTTTTTTTCCATCCTGATTATTTTGATATATGGAAGTCTATATCTATCTCGATTCCTTTATATATGTACAACCAACCGTTATCCAATCAAACTTAATATACTCTGTGAGCTCTGCTCAACTGAGTATAAAAATTACAAGCGCATTTAATTTTTCCTACAAATCAACGGAACAGGGACAGCATGTTTTATGTCGATCCCGAGCGGCATCTGCAAGCAAATTAATTTTCACTGAGCAGCTTTTCATGCAGAAATATACTGGATATATTTGGTAAACCACTGCCCAATGTCGACCCCCTAAAAAATTTTTTTCTAATTTCTTTTGAAAGCCATTCCGGCAAGTTTCGTTTTATTAATTAGAAATTTCAAATAGTTCGCAAAGTCGTAAAAAGATTCAAGTCATATCACAGAAACTGCACATGTGTAACATAAGTGAGATGTTAGATATCTCCAAAACAAAACCAGCTTAAAAAATCTAAATAGTTACTTGTATGGATCTAAACTTGTTTAAAGTAAGAACATTCACAATTTGATAAAGAAGATATCACTTTAGCAAACTTTCGCTCAAGGAAATACAATGATCAATCTCTCTGTAATTCGAGTTTTTCCTCAGGATGATATAAAATACTTATATTTTTTGCTTACTGTCCAAGCTAATGGGGACCATCTTAAAACTAAGGTCCTAGTTTACATTAAGAAAATTTTTAATTTAACAAAATTTTTAAAGTATATCCCCCTTCTCCATTTAAACAAATCTTTTATATAATAAGTGCGTGGCTTCGACCGAATTTCACTCAACTCGAACGGGGTAGCTTTATCCACGAGCAAGGGGCAGATGATTAAATTAAATTAAAATAATATACACTCCACTAAATTAACAAAATTTAATTAAACTTAATTTTACTTTTTTCTATATTAAAACAAAAGTCACTAGCACCTCCACGTTGCTGGCATATTTCCAAAAGCCTTTACTATGCTAAAGAAAGGAGTACCACACAAATATAAAATTTTGTAGAAGGCCAATTATATTCGGCCAACTTGTCAACTATGTAGATGGAGATGGAGAAGTTTGCACAAAACAATTTAATTTCACCCTCGTAGCCTTAATAAATAAAATTCCAGCATCTAAATCCAGTGCGTTGAACATTGAGGATACGAGCATAACTTTATGAGTTCCAACATAGTTGGGTACTACCAAACAGTACAGGAGCCTAACAAGATTTCATATAACAAAACAATTTGAATTCATTCAAAACGGAAGAAGTTAACCAAAGACAATAAAAGTTCACAAAAAACAATTAAAGGTGTCTAAGTTCGGGTGTAACCGAACATTATATACTAAGCGTGAGCTTCAATTGCACATTTCATTTCAGATAGATTACTTTTCTACATAACACGTGGCACCGCCCGCTTAAAAAAAAAATGTCTCCCCATTTCCTCTTACAGTAAAACTTGATAAGTGAAATATCATTGATTCAAAACTATTTTTTGCTAAGTTATAGCTAATTATTCTAGTCTACGACTCTTTTAAACCTATTAAACTTGTTTTATGTCTAAGTTGCCGTGGTCTTTAACCGATCCCGTCCATTATTATTAGAAAAATTTTCTGCTATATGGAAAATGTGTGTACACAATTTCGTTACGATTCGTTAATTTTTCTTCGAGTTATGGCTCCCGAAACATAGAAAATTGCTTAGTCATAAAAGGGGCGGTGCCACGCCCATTTTTTTTAATTTGAAGTTTTCCTATTTATTGTTATAAATCCACTTGGGAAATGAAACACCATTGATATAAAGCTCTTTTTTGCAAAGATATAACTTATTTTATTCGTCCACGAGCCTTTTAAAAAACTTTTATATAAAAGTGGGCGTGGTCCTTAACCGATTTCGTTGATTTTTCTTGAAATCATTCCTTATAGTAAACGCAACCTCTCTCACGAATTTTGTTACGATAGGTTTAACGATTTTTGATTTATGATTAATAATATTTGCAAATTGATTATATCACAAGTGGGCGGTGCCACGCCCATTTTAAAAAATGTTTCAAGGTTTTTATCAAGAAACTCAATATCATTCCACATGTCAAATTTCAAAATTCTAGGTGTATTATTTACCAAATTATCAGGTTTTTTGTGTTTTCCAAACTGTTATATATATATAATGTGGGCGTGGTTATCATCCGATTTCGCTCATTTTCAATACCAATCTATTCTGTGTCCAGATAAGCTAGTGTACCAAACTTGGTGAAGATATATATAAGATAATATTTACTCAAGTTATCGTGCTAACGGGCGGACGGACGGACATGGCTCAATCAAATTTTTTTTCTATACTGATAATTTGATATATGGAAGTCTATATCTATCTCAATTCCTTTATACCTGTACAACCCACCGTTATCCAGTCAAAGTTAATATACTCTGTGTGCAAAGCACGCTGAGTATAAAAATACCAAAAGCAATGACCAAACGAAAAATGAACGAATTTGCAACACTTATCCAGTTAAAATGAATTTCGTACAGATGAAACTTTTGGTGCTCATTGTAGCGGCAAGAATTTCGTAATTTCACGATTGTTGTACTGGAAACACACGCAAAGCGCGCTCGAAAACACCAAATTCTGTAGAGTTTTCCTTTTTCGTTGTTTTTCACAAACCAGAAGAGTAACTGAATTTTTTACTCTTTTTTTCATGCAGTTTATGCTTTAACTTTTTTGTTGTTGTTTTTAGTTACGTATATTTTTTTTTTTGTGGTTAGGTGTTTCTTGTATTGCTTTCAGTAAGCAATTTGTTTGTTTTTGTTTAGCCAGCAGAATGCACGTACGGCGCAAACAAGAAACGAACACACAAAGAAATACTCCACAATTTGTAAAGTTGAAGCGCACCACACAAAAAATAAAACTGTGAATAAACAAAAACACCAGCCAGCAGTTCAATTGTAGAAGAAGAAGAAGCAGCAGCAGCACCACCAAAACCAAAAGCCAGTTGCACTGTATAACTGTTCAGATACCAAAAAACTACTGAATTGATAGAAAAGTAGTGACCACATTTAAAGCTTTGTCACAACAACGACGTTGGCTCAGTAAATAAATTGTGAACAAATAAAACAAAACAAAGTAAAAAAGGATACAAATACAAATATGAGTGCGAATGCACATTCACATTTGTATGTTTCGGTAAGTGTGTGTAAATTTGCATAGTACAGTGACTAATATAATTGTACGACATGAATTTGTCGAATAATTTTATAAAGATTGCATAACAAACAAATTGTTATTGTAATTATTTTGCAAAAAACAAACATTTCGTTACGTAGTTAAAGAAAATAGATCAATTTAAACAGGATAGCTTTTTGACGAAATTCGAAATTTTGCCTTACAAAATTTTTGCATACATTTTTTTTTTTCAAATAAAAATAAACAAAAACCGAATTTGTATACGAACACAAACAAGGATATCTTAATAATTAAAACTTTATAAGCAAAACTTTATAAGCTCAAAAATTTTATAAAAATTTTAATTTATTTTGTAAATTAGATTTATTTTTTTATACTAAGATGTTTCTTCAACAAAAACATTTTTCAACAGATGCGCATATTTTTTACAAAATTTTTAAAAAGTTTATATTCCAAAAAAGTACATATTTATTAAATCAAATAAAAATTTCATGTTGGCGAGGCAGGCTCATATTGCTTTATTGAATTGTTTTAGTTATTGATATGAGAGAAAAATTATAATTGAGTATAAAAGGAATAGCAACAAAAAAGAGACAATAATTGGAGACAACTCACATAGCATGCAGCGGGGCATTCGTAGGGCTGAGTGAATAGAGGCATCTCTGCCTTTACACCAGCATGAAGTATGAATGTTGGAAATTTCGAGTTCGAAACTCAACTCCCGAAAAGCTGTTGAAGAAGTGAAATTCGGAAACATGTCGTAGTAACCATACGACGTGTGCAAATTTTGTTATTCTTTCCTAATATCAATAATAAGACATTTTATCTCAAAATTTATAAAATTCTATATTTTGAAAATATTAGATTTTCAACATATGTTGTTAAACATATTAGAGCAAATAAAATTTTAATTTTCAAATAATATTATAAAGTTTAGAATAATTTAAAAAAAAAATTTAACACTTTTTGAAAATATTTGAATTTTTGAACAAATTTTTTTAACATATAAGAAGCAGATATAATTTCTATTTTCTTAGAAGAATGTTATGGAGCTTAAAATAATTAAAATTTTTACATTTGTTTTTATTATTGAGAGAATCATAATCTTTTTTGGCAAAACAAAAAAATATTCAAATTTCTTGATGAGCACTTTTACTTTTAACTAAGGTATTTCTTAAAAAAACCCCACTTAATTGACACTTTGATATTAAAAAATATTTTTATAAAAGTTTAAAAAATCCTAAAGTTGTACATTCTTCTTTACTCTTCTCCTCCTCCAAAAAAAAAAACAACAACCTAAAAATCAAACTAAAAACTGAAGCGCTAAAATTTAAAATGTAATACTTTAAATTGCAATTTTTCAAATATTTTTACCCAAAATTTTTTTTTTATTACACACAAAAATTATAAAAATCAAGCTGCAGAGGTAACCAAAACTGCCAAAAAATTAAAAGGATTGCATTTCTCTGTTCACTATACAAAAGAATATCATAGTATAAAAATTTTAAACTTTGAAAATTTGCTTGGTTTTTTAAATACAATTTTGTATACCTTTCATGAACATGTAATGGTATATTAACTATGGTCCGATGTTTGTAACGTTGAGAAATATAGAAGATAGACTCACCATTAAGTATACCGAATTGATCAGCGCGACGAACTGAGGTGATATATCCATGTCGGTCTGCCCGTCCGTCTGTCCGTCCGTCTGTCTGTTTGAACGCAAACTAGTCCCTCAAATTTTGAGATATCTCAATGAAATTTTGCACAAGAATGTCTTTTTGTATTATATTAAACATTTGTCGGATCCGGTAGGATCGGACCACTATAACATATATCTCCCATACAACCGATCGTTCAAATAAGGCAATTTTGGCCATCCCTGCCGCAATTTAGAAAGTGTAAACGTGAAACTCGGTGATATATATTCTAATATATCATAGAATATATCCTGAAAAAATGACTTCGATCGGAGCTATATATAGTATATATCCAATACAACCGATCGTTCAGATAGAAAGATTTTTGGCCATTTCTCCCTTAGTTTCCAATACAAAAACGTGAAACTTGGTGATATTTATTCTAATATATGATAGAAGATTTCATGTAAAAATCATTTCTATCGGAGCTATATATAATATATATCCCATACAACCGATCGCTCAGATAAGGGGGTTTTTTGCCATAGTATTTATCTTAAAAATCGTTTAGGTATGTACATATGTTCACTATATATTTCTTATCTTATAACGGGATAAGATTATTGTTCAGCACCATTCATGAAAGGTGTGAAGTCTTCGGCACAGCCGAAAACAGTCCCGTCCTTACTTATTTTTTATTGTCTTAAATTTCTTTAAATTGTGTGTGTGTGGGATTAATACAATACGAACTAAATTAAATTTTGATAAAAAAAAAAAATGATAACAAAAATAAGTAAAAAGGACTAAAGTTTATCACAAATGCAATTACTGTAGTAAAAGACTAGAATTGCATGAAGGGCAAAATCGCTACTCATTCGTTGTAATGAAATAATGACAATGGTAATAGTTGAACTCAATGTTTATTTACTGATATTTCTTCCTAGTTATAAAAAATATAAAAAACAAAATAAAAAGTAAAACAGCAATTGAGTGCAACTTGCACGATATTTTCGCTAGCAGTTATGCTTAATTGTTATGCTGATAACCAAAATAAAATAAACACCTTATAAAAGGGTTATTTCAATTGTCACGAAAGCTTACAGCAACTTGTAGCAGCTCGAAATGTGTTAAGAACTCCGTTTTTTTCATACAATCTGTTGCAATAGAAGGACCTGAAATTTGTTCGCATAGGCTTAGGCATAGATTTCTGGTCTATGTGCTCACACCCCCTTTGGATACATTATGTAGTATACGTATCCGTAAAATGCAAGTTTGGGATGTCGAAATATACAATAGTATATCTTACGAAACTTTATATCTGTTAACAAACCAATATAGCCAATCATGGTGACATGATACCATTTGCATCTAGGGAAGTGAGACTCTAATAGGAATGAAGACTGCATTCGGCCCTTTGAAATAATCCAAATTTCCCGTTTGACTCGTTTCTTTTACTTTGACCAGACTCTCAATTAAGGCAGAAAGGCAGCCAAAAGTACTGTGTAACCCAATACTGTTCACATAGCCAACAGCTGATTATCAACAGCCAATACATTTCATCCAAGTATAATGAAATTCTATGATTTTCCTTCACATTGAAACTGTTACACATAGCTTAAGTTGGCACATCACCGTCGGCGCGGGCGGAACTGTGCAACGAAAGACCAGTACTTAAGTCGGATGGTTCCTTGGGTTTGACAATCCGCCTTCTAGTTTAGTGGAAAAGGATAAGCGCTTCGGAGCTGCGACTCCATCTCACTAGCTTTATCCCTAAGACGTATCTACCATGAAGGGAAGCATCTATAGGGAAAGAAGAAAACCTTCCAAGTGTTATAAATCACGAAAAGTGAACTTCTATAACATCTGCGTTATCTCCGTTACACCCAATACTCCGACTCCGATATTGGTACATGATTCATCGTTTCACAATCGCTGGTGCCGCCCACTCTCATGCCGTTGCTCAGCTGTGGCCGTCCCGATAACACTTGCGGCTGCTAAAACTAGTGGTCACGAGCTATCATTCTGCCGTTTAACTGTCGTACCCCAGCTGCTTATTACCGTTCCACAGTAGAAGTAATCCACGATCCCGGTCACCCTCAACTCGAGACCATCATAAGTCTTAGTCTCTGAGAGATGAAGACACTCCCCGAAGGTTTTGGGGCTACGTACAGGCAAGCACCATAAGGTACTAGCCCGACCATCTCGGGACCGATTTAATTGAACCTTGCACCTTCTAGGCAAATCTCCACCATCAGGAAGGTCACCACAGCCTCGGCTATTAAGAAACAGAATTCGCGAAGACAATTGGGTTGGAGAAGCTAGAAATTGCGCTAGAAACCATTTTAAAGGATTGAGCTACAACAGTGGTATTGTGAGGGAGCAGGGGAGCGGGTTGCATCTTCCCCGGCGCTACTCACTGGGGGGCGCCAAATGGTCTGCGAAGCAGAACTTCCTTGACAATTTGTATTTTTATTATGACGGATTTCAGGAAAAAATTTTCTATGCTAAAAAATACATGCATATATATATCAGAACACTTGCTTTAGGTTGTGGAATAATGGAAAGCATATATCTTTTTTCTCACGCGGGCATATTGATTTTTTGATTTAAAAAAAAAATTTATATGTCACTCTCAAAAACTTTGTCGAAATGCCAAACCAAAGGATACAAACCAAAATTTTACATATTTGACTTTTACAAATGCCCGATAAAAATTAAATAGATCGAAAATTTGGTATGATTTTCGCAGTATGAGATTCGCAGAGCCATGAAGCTGCCGGACAAAACTAAGTTCCTCAGTTTGCACCGGGTGCAAGAAAACCTCACTACGCCACTGAGCTACAAACCCCTAGAATCATTTTGGTATTTTATTCGACTCTTACGTACCTGCCGCGAATATGTTCTAAGCCCCCTTACCCGCTGGGGTTTATTATTATTTTCAGTGCCGAATCTGTTGCTGGGTTGTTTATATGTATGTATGTATGTGCATATTAGCAACTGTGTTCACATAAGAATATTCGATTGTGTTAAACAGAAACCTACTGAGTTAGGTGACAATTTATAGTTTACAGTTTAGGTTGCGTCTGTGGTTGTGGGTTGTGGCTTTGGTTTCACACAGAATTGTCTGTGCAGAGCTCAACAGGCTGCTTTCATTTTGTATGAAAGGCGCTCATTCTAATAAATAGAAATTGACCATTTACTTGAAAATAAAAATGCTGCTAAAATCCAGCTGTGCAACGAAATATTGACTATCTTGTAGATTGGTTGCAAAGAATCGAATGCTGATTTAACTGAGCTGCAGATGCAATGGCAAGCGATTTGTGGGTGTAGATAGAATCGTCGCACACGTAAAGCAATACGAATGTTGTCATAAGAAGAAATGTCAACAGCTTTGTTGACAGCTAGAATGTTGACAGAAAAGGAACGGAAATACATATTTAATTTGCTTTTTTTAATTTTAATGTCTCTGGTTTTTTGTCAAATCAAAACTTACACGTGGATGTCTGCACCGTTGCACATTTGAGCACTGGAAATGACATCCTTTCGCAAATGACAAACAAAAAATCATCGTGAAACATAAAATTGTAAATAAAACAAAAGTAAAAATAGATAAAGTGAAGGAAATGTATGTCGCCACATTTCGTTTGAAAATTTGTTGAAGGTTGTGTGTATGATGCACGTCCCGGAGGTACGAAGTTCTATATTAGAGTTCAACTGAATTTTTTATGAGTTTAGATGACATTCCACGCGAGGTAAAAGTTTACTTCAAATAAGGTAACCCTATGCAGTTTCTACTTTAATATGATCATAATTGAGTGTTTAGTTTATACTAGAGGTCCCCCTTCCTTTTATATGTCAAGATGCAACCCGCACATGACCTGACAAACTAATAATTCTAACTGTCCGTATGGGTATTTAAACACCGTACTTCAGAAGTTCTAAGAAAATATAAATTCCTTTCCTACAAAGGATGATTGCAACAATACCAGATATAATCATAGCGGAAGTACTAGAAACGTGTATAGAAATTGGTCTTAACAAAACTCCTCGGCTGATATAACCCAAACCTTTTTACATCGAAAGCCCTAAAACCTGCATCTGTGTCTTCTCTAAATGGTGGAAGGCTCAGCAATTTCTACTGCTACCAAAACAACACAGGCTCACCCATGATCTGCAAGTAAATGTCCAATTTTATGACTGAAAACTCCACTACTTCAGATTACGTTTTGGGGGTGTGTTTCGAACGAGTTTTATAGCGTAAACTTTTTAAGTAATTGCAAGCACAGTTTATAGCTTCAACAACCTAATTGTTAACCCCACTACCAGTGGCAAATCCTCCCTTTCTCGCGGGACGAAGGAGATTGATGAACTATAAGGTTCATATCAAATCATTCCCGCAATGGTTAGACTAGTACCTTAAAGGTTCTTTCTTTCGGAGTATACTGGATCAATATACGCAAAGGACCATTAAAATCAATGAAACTCCTTAAAACCTCTGAGGAGTTTCTATATTGCCACAAGAAGAAGAAAACGATGTTCTTGCGACGCGGTTAGGCTGGCTAAAGATATATGTAGGTTGTGTAGCGCAACATATAGCTTCTCCAACCCAATTGTCAACCTCACCTTCGAGCGGCGAATCCCGTTTCACTAACAGACGAGGCTCTGGCGACGCCAAGCTCCTCATGGAACTTGGGGGTGGGGAGGGAGGGATGGCCTAAAGGTTCAATGTGGCCATATAAATCGTTCCCGAGATGGTCGGGTTAGCACCTTAATGGTGCTGTGTTACCGGAGCGTATCGGATCTGTATCCGACAAAGGACCATCACACCGATAACACTCCCCAAAGCCTTCGGGGAGTAACCTAATCGCTACAACAACAACAACAACAAAAACAACTATAAAGGGGGCTTTATTTAATACATATTGCCTCATAGTGACCTTAGACGGTATAAGGGCTTAGAGGCGTTTCGACACATAAGAGATGTCAGTGACGAAGAACTGCCAAGGATCGAAGACAGTTGGCTTATAAGAACTTTACCGCGATAAACCTTCGTTACAGCAAGTGGTATGAAAGAGACTTCACGCTGAGTGAAAAGGCAGCGATCGGCGAAAGGTAATTGAGAGGCAGAAAGCATCCATCTGCAGGGTTGAAAAGCAGGCGCACAGCATCAGCAAGACAAGTAAGTCTTTAGTATAACAGAGTGACGCCAATAGCGGGGAAGCACTTTCCTCCTAAACAGCATGCCATAAAGTGGGGGAAAAGTGACTCAGGTATTCTTTGCAGAGGCCGCATTTTAAAAAACGCTGAGACTCTGTCTGTCCTGACCCTGACTATCGCACTTATTGATAAATGTATATGGAAAGCTTCTTAGCTTCATGATCAGAATATTTCGGGACGAAACGAGTTAACCTTTTTCAACCATTGATTAAAGGTTCTTCGTGTATCTCGGCCCACGAAGGAGGCCACTATATCCATCAAATAAATAACCAGGCGGATAATTTGTTTTTCGCGTAGTTTAGGAAAATGTTTTTAGGGCACAATCAGTATTTAGCTATGCTTCAGACTTTTATCTGAAGGGAATGCAGGACTCAGTGCATTTTATTTTGCGAAATCGGAAGGCAAGCTACAGTTATCGTAAGGAAATAAGTTTCTGCACTCTTACATGTTGTCTAATTTGAGTTCTGAAAAGCCATTGGATGGAAGAATGGCAGTCTGGGTATTATTATATGTTCCTTAAAACGTTTTTGGCCCACCAGGAGAACTCAGCAGGCTGAAAGATGAGGAGAAGGGGCGAGTAAGGCGGCTCGTCATAGGCGTGGATGCAAATGTGCTCTGTAGGGAGGCTATAATTCCGATTTCGTGTATATTTGGCTCAGGGTAGATTGGATCGAACTCGAAAATTATATAGGTTGGGCGAATACAGTTGCGGTTATGTTATAAATATGGCTACGGTTAAGATTACATTTGTGGTTACGGTTATAGTTACGGTTAGGGCTATGGTTATAATTACGGTCACGGTTACGGTCATGGTTACAGTTGTGGATACGGTTATGATTACAGTTATGGCTGTAGTTATTGTTACGGTTATGGTTAATGTTATGGGTACCGTTGTGGTTATGGTTAGGGTTAGCTATACGGTTAAAGTTATAATTATAGTTATGGTAACGGTAACGATCCCGACTATGTTAGTCTTCGGCTTATGATTTCAGTTACGGTCAGCAATATAGTTACGTTAATGGTTACGCTGACACATTGCAGTTGCCAAAGTGCTTTTGGTTACGGGTTTGATCAAAGTTATGGTCATCGGTAGCTGTCGCTTTTTCCTTAAAGCCAGGCGCGAAAACTTTCAATTTCGACGGTAACCAAATCAAAGCAAAAATTCGCGCAAAGCCTCAATTTTCTCTATGAATGAATGGTCAGATATAATACGCAACACTTAAGGTCATGGTTTGACACAACAACAATAATAACCTTCTTGTACCACACTCAATTTAAATATCATTCCCATTAAAATGGAGCAGAAAAAATATGAAAATCATTACACAGAAAAAAAAAACAACTCTGAGCGCTGCAATAACGAAATTGCGGATGGATGGACAATGAATGAAAATGCAAACGGAAACATTAACTAACAAAAGTTCTCAAGGACAAAGTTTTTAGTACAATGTTTTTTCCCCCTGTTGTTGGATCCATTTAAATACATGGTTAAGTAGGTGCACGACGTTTAGAGTATATTTCATTTTAATATTTCTGTTTTTTTATACCCAGCTTTACTTGTACACAGGGTATTATAACTTTAATTGGATAACGGTTGGTTGTACAGGTATAAAGGAATCGAGATAGATATAGACTTCCATATATCAAAATAATCAGTATCGAAAAAAAATTGATTGAGCCATGTCCGTCCGTACGTCTGTGCGTTTACACGATAACTTGAGTAAATATTGAGATATCTTCACCAAATTTGGTAAATGAGCTTATCTTGACCCAAAATAGATTGAAATTGAAATGGGCGAAAGGACGCCCACCTTTTATATATATAACAATCTGATTATTTAGTAAATAATACACCTAGAATGTTGAAATTTGACATGTGGACTGATATTGAGACTCCTGATAGAAATTTGGAAAAAAAATTTTAAATGGGCGTGGCACCGCCCACTTGTGATAAATCAATTTTACAAATATTATTAATCATAAATCAGAAACCGTTAAACCTATCGTAACAAAATTCGGTAGAGAGGTGGCCTTTACTAAAAGGAATGCTTTGAAGAAAAATTCGCGAAATCGGTTAAAGAACATGCCCACTTTTATATAAAAGATTTTTAAAAGGGTCGTGGACGAATAAAATAAGCTATATCTTTGCAAAAAAGAGCTTTGTATCAATGATATTTCATTTCCCAAGTGGATTTATAACAATAAATAGGAAAAGCTTCAAATTTTAAAAAATGGGCGTGGCACCGCCCCTTTAAGACTAACACATTTTCTGTGTTTGGGAGCCATAACTCGAAGAAAAATCTGTTCAAAATAAAACCATATATATATGTATTATTGCGCAACCTTGTAACACTATTAAGCACATAAAACAAACAACAACAGCATTTCAAGTGTACAGCTGGGTATGTAATGTTCGGTTTCACCCGAACTTAGCCTTCCATACTTGTTTTAATTTTTTGTTTTTGATTTTGTTACATTCTTCTACTTTTGTTATTTTGAATTTTGTTGCAGAGAGAACGGACAACTTTGTATTTTAATGCCGGAATAAAATAATTCGACTGCAATTTGTGCGATTGCAAAGTTTTATAGTACAAAAAAAACAAAAAAGAAAGAGAAGGTTGGTTGCAATAAAATCCAGGCAGAGGAGCGATGCTCAAATCGGCTGTAGCTGAATGCACTTACTCATGCAAGTATTCATGGAAAAATTTTGTCTACTTAATAAAGTAGTGGAACTAAATTTCAAATAAAAGTAAAAAATAAAAATTACTGCTAAATAGAAACTGAAATCTAAACAAATCGAAAGATGTTGGTATAATTTAAAAAAAAAAAAAAAATGTGCAAAACGTTTCAAATTTCAAAAAATTTAAATTTTAAGAGATAATTTAATGGAGTACGATTTTTCATTCAATAAAAGAACACTTTTCATTTTGTTAAATTTAAATGGCTTTCTATCAAATCTGTACAATTTCCAAAACAAAATAAAAATTTAAATTACAAAACCACCCAGTTTTTAGTGGAATTTCAAAAAATAAAAAATAAAAAAAAATAAAAATAAACAAACTCTTACAAAATTAAATCAAATCTTCTTTAATTTTCGTTAGTTCTTTTCGCATGAGAGAATAATTTAAGTAAAGGCTTCCAGTTTTCAATTATAAAGCAATTTTCCTTTATAAAGAATGAGTAAACAATTTAAAACTTTTTGTTAAAAATAACACAACGAGTTCAAATTTTTTTGTTGAGTTTTAGAGTTGTATGGTAGTATATTTTTCTACTAAAGTGCAAAAAAGCTAAATGTTTAGAGCTTTTGTAAACTGTTTCTTTTTTAATTTAGAATTTGGTTTCTAAAAAAAGTTTGACAAAAAATTAAAAAAACAAACCTCAAAAATTTTATTTTATCATCCGCTGCGTTGCTTTTTGATTACTGGAAACAGTTATAATAAAAAACACATTTTTAAATTTTTTAAAATTGTAATATTTTCAAAATTACCCAATTGTACTAACTATTTGAAATTGTTATACAAAATACAAATTTTAAAATCCGAAGCTGACCCTAAAAAATTTAATTAAACTCTTTTTTAAATTTTCACGTTTTCTGTACATTTAATTACAACTAAAAAGCAAAAAAATAGTATAATATTTCAAACAAAGTCGGATTTTTATTTAAAAATAATTTCTTAAAAAGAAGTTTCAGATTTTTGTAACTACTAAAATTTTTCTTACATAAAATAAAAATTTTAAAAACCTGAAACGTCTCCCTAATTTTTGATACTTTCTTCACAAATTTACAAATTTATAAAAATTTAGTTACAAAACCCTTAAAATAGTTTTAATGGATTAAGTTAATAAAGTATTGGAATTTAAATAAAAAAGTGTACTCGACAGACTTGCCGTGCCCGAAAACTGATTTGCCTACATTGAAAAAGTAAGCCTCTCTTCCCCTCATCTCTCTCATACTATTCTCATGTACTTTTTTTCCATTTTTTGCTTATTCTTTTCCATCTCTTATTCCATTTGCCCCCCTCCCACTCTAATTCTCAATCCCATTCCAACAGTCAATCCCGCTCTCACTTCCATTCTCACTCCGATTCCAATTCCAACTTCCAATTCAATTTTCACACCCACCCCTGCTCCCATTTAAACTCTCGCCTGCACTCCCACTCACACTCGAGCTGCACCTCCACTCATACATATATGAAATCTCTATAGTATATTTTGGATACCTTCTTCAAATTTTTGCCGAGATAAAACATTTTTAAATTTAACCATTCAAGAGCTTTGCAGTCAATTTTAATTAAATTACACGAAACTTTTAGAAACTAAATTTTTATATTTTCAATTTTATTAGCCTAGCTAACATTTTGTAATGAAAAAAAAAAAACACAAGACTTAAAAATTAAAAAAAAATAATACTAAGAAACGTTTAAATTTTTTAATTAAAATTTCAATTTCAAAAACCCACCAACTTTCTCTTTATTATTCATATAAAAAAATCAAAAATCAAAAAAAAAATTTTTTAAATTTTCATTTTTGAATTTTTCATCAGCTTTTATTGAACTATAGGGACCTCTAAACCCCTTAATATTTCTTATTCATTTTCGAACATTAAAACCCTTAAGAAAATGATTTGAGGAATTGAAACTTTTTTTCGAGAAATATGGAATTTAGTAGTTTACCAATCTATTATTCTGTTTTTCTATACAGTTAAAAAAAATGATTTGAAAATGTTTAAATTTTCGTGATTTGGTGAAATGTTACTTAAAATATTTCTAGCTATTGTTGTATATTGTGACGAATACTAGCAACACTAAGGGGTAATATCATCTCTAAGCTGATACTGAGCAGTGACTTGTATACATATAACCAAATTAATCATTATGTCTACACATATGTACGTACACGTAGCGGAGAAGCAACGCACAACCACATGCATATAACTGAGATACTCCTGAAAGTATGCAATGGTTGTGCAAGTGTCGCTCACAAACACAAGTGCATGGGGTTTAAGAGAAGCTATAAAGTCATGCATCTGTAGTTACAGCTGAGTAATTTTATAGTTGATCACTAACTAGTAATTCTAGAATAGAAAAGCCTACAACTATGTAACGAGGAAACCAGACAGCATAAAAGGCAGCAACAGTTGAGGCACGACAATCAGTTTCATTTAAGCAAGCTATTGGTTGTGAAGTATCAGTGTTATTGTGAAGAACTTTAATAAAGGCCATTTTGCATTATTGAATAGTGGAGTTATTTATTCAACAGTTTAGTGATTCGAACGTTAGCAGAAGATTGCAAATGAGGGGAATTGCAGTAAATTCGTTACAATATGTTGTATTAATTTTAAGCTCATAAATTTATCTACGGCCTTTAAACTCATAAAATTAACACAACATAAACGTATAAGGCTATAAAAATTACCAAAAATATTGTTGTATATGTTTGAAATTTATTCAGGTTTAGTAAAAACCCAACATGTGTGTATTTAATAAAATTCAAAAGTTTTCAAAAACTTCTTTTTTTTAAAAAAAAAAATAACAGCTATCAAAATCTTAAATGCTCCAAACATTTGTTAAGTTTTAAAAATTCAAAAACTTTTGTGGGCATTTATATTTTATAAGGAATGTTAAGTCCAAGTGTTTTAAACATTTTTTTCTAAACATTTTTTTTTTCAACTTTACAAATTTTTACCCTTTACACTTACTTTTACTTTTAGTATCAAAAAAAAATTTGAAAAAATATTACGACGATTTGAGAATTTATAAGTGTGAAATATTTTCATATCAAAGTTTTCCATTTTTTTTTTTTTTTTGTTGATTTTTAATAATTATTTGCATTGTCTGTTTTATATTGCGTAATTCTTTTTATTAACTTTCTTTTTTGTCGAAACTTCATGACCTTTCTAGTTTATAAGAAAAATCTGTTTATAGTGTATCCATTTAAATTTGCGAAAACTTCGAGATTACTGAAAGAAAGAGATAAAAATTCCAGATTAGGATTTTACAGAAAAAAAAAAATTATGGCAGCTCTATATTTTTTCCCTCCCTGTATCGTTATATTATTGTTTCACTCTGTTATAGCCACACAACTAACTATCTGCCGAACAATGTGCTGTGCGCATGTGCAGCTGGCAATCAAGCATTTATTGTCTACATTGTTACCGTTATTAGTATTGTTATTGTTATTCCGACCATTGTCTGTTACTAAATATAATAATCGCCGCCGCCAGCATTTTGTCCAACATAACACCCTTTTCGATAACTTTGAGCATTACTAAAAATTCTATTTGGTGGCAGCTATAAATGCCAACCAACTAACAGCTCAACAAACTTTTTCCCTAAGCTATCCTACAGCAAGTCTATTAAAATGCATATTCTTGCAATACGAGTACATCTTTGTTGTTGAGTGTTCACTACATATTCACTACATGCAAATTCATATGACTTGAAAATATTTACATACCCATATTCCATATTTGCATGTATGTGCCTTGTTTTAGCTCCTGAAACAAGCACTCTATCGCTTCAAAAGTAGGTCATGAGCTGCTGGCTTAGCTTAGCTCATGGTTTTTGTTTATTTACATATACATATGTGTGTATGTGTAAGTATGTATAGGTGAGCGCCTTTACCGACTACGAAATGAAGTGTCTAACAGGCGTTACTAGACGTTTCCATTTGTACGCAACTGCATTCGGCCACTTTTAATTTTACATCGACAACAACAAAAACAAGAGACAAGAGACAAGAATATTTGTTTTCCTTTGAGAGTTGAACAAATGGAGATTACAACCGGATAAATTCATATTTTGTCATACACGCAAACAGGCGAATGAAAGGGAATGCGTATGTAGGTAGTGAGCCATTAGCACATGTGGGAGTTGCAAATTTACTTGGGTAGTACTTGGACAGTTACATACATTTTAATTCAAACATATATATGGTTTGTATATTAACTATTTCTCCTCAATATGTAGACTAGATATTGCTTATACTATCACACAGAGGAATATATGTAAATCCAAAGTTCTCATTGTCCATCTGTGCAGAAGGAAGTGGCTTTCTTGCTTTTCAGTTGTTTATTAATTAAACCGACCATTTTAAAACTTTTAGCATTGATATTCTTTTAGTAGACTTTTAATTGATTTAAAGTTTTTCAACTTAAAGAAGAGAATATAAACACTTTTTCGCTCTAGGCATATAGTCTAGACCAGAATTAAAACAGGAAAACTTTTACAAAAACATAGAACTGCGAAAGTTTGCATTTGCAAAAAGGCAACTCAACGTTAGTACAAATTGAATTTTCTTCACTTTAGAATAATACCGCGAAGACACAAATAACTTCACAGCTTGAGCTTTTTCAGCTTTTCCACTTGAGTACAAAGAACATATGTAGAGTAACAGAACATTAAGCATTCGCGTTCCTTGAACGGTACTGGAGATCAAGACCTGCACCGTTTGCTTACCACGGCAGCTTTTCTACGTACTGGAGTGATTCGAAGTCTTGTACCCCTACAAGGAGCTTTAACTGCAGTTATCCAATCAAATATATAGCATATCACTCCTAATTTGTCATCCTCGGAACAACTACTTTAAGCTAGACTGCTCCTTACTCTCCTACCTCGGAAAGGTATCGAAAGTAATCGAAGTCCAATATATTTAACACGGCTACATTCTAGCCAGTGTGTCTAGGGCAAAGGATGATTGAATCAAATGGGGCATAACGGACTAGCTCCCAAAACCTATCGACCCCGCAATTTCTTCAAAACATTTGAGACTTCTTTCGTAAGCCACCATATAGACGCATTGCTGCCTGGTAAACCACCTCATATACCCGTTTTAGCTCAGACGAATTAATTCTATGGCCACTATCTCTGAACCATGGTTAGGAGCAATGCTGAGCACCAACACCGGCCTGCATTAGGCAAAGAACCATCAACATCGATAGCACTCCACAAAACCTTCGCGGAGTGTCTTTAAATTACTGGCTTATTATCGATAAGAAAAACAACATGTCCAACACATTGATTCAGTGCAGGGCATTTCTTTTACGATGCCACTTAATGAGGTATGTCAATTTAGTATCCTCCTAATCGATACATTTGGTGCATTTTTCGACAAGCTCCGCACGCGCACACCTGACTGAGCCTTATACGTCCAACACGCATCCACTCGTTCCTCACCCTAAGGGTGAAGACTTCTTCCACTTCAGAGTTTAAAATCCTGCAACGTTGCAACAGACGACAGATCCAATCATCGAACCTACGCTGGCTACAACATACACATCTACAAACGTATCTCCAGTCACCTGTTGTCCGATAAAAGCAAGGAACATCTGACAAATTTATGTTTTTAAAAAACCTAGAGCTCACCCAGGGGTTGAGTTTGAACCATAAGAGAGAAAGCTTTACTAGAAAAAACATATGTTGGGATTTTTGAGAAGAAATTTGTCGGCTTTTTAACGTAATTGTTTTATTAGATACTGCTTATTAGCGATAGCACATTATTGTCGTTGAGCATCAGCTTCTTATTGGTTTCTGATCGCCTTTTTATTGAGGGGCTATAGATGCATTATCGATTTTTTATTGAAGTTTTATCATTATCTGTTTCATAGCACACCATCCAGTAGGTGTTAATCAACAGATAACATCCCGTAACGTAATAATAACACTCCGATAGAAATCGATAAATTCTCGATAAGAAATCGGAGATTTTTTACTTATATATTGAAAATATTACAATAGATAACTGACCATTTTTGGACCATAAATCAATAACTTTTTTATAAAAAATCAATAACTTTTCATTTTTATTTTCGATATTTGGACTTCAGTATGAAGTCATCATCAGGACTGTGAAACAAAAACAATAATTATAACATTTTCAAAAAATCCAGCATAGAACAAATACCACTTACACAATTGAGTATGTTATACAGACTAACCATATGTTCGAAAATGAAGATGTTGGAGACAAATAATCATACAAAAATATAAAAAATATTTTAAAGCACCGTAAATGCAAACAAAATTTTTGCAAAAACAAAAGTACATCGAGTGGCTTAAAGTACGACATACAAGCATACATATATATATACATATATCATCTAATTTTCTTATTGTTGTGGGAGAGATCTTTCTACCGTGCAATGTTGTTGCCTTAAAACTAAGTCCTGATACACATGTGCTCAGTGGTCAGTGTCCGCTTTAAAATTCATCCTAGGGAATCGTTTATTACCATTTCTCTCCTCATGTAAACTAGCTACATTATCGAAGTCTGGATAATGCTCCGTATCTTTACAATGGGCTGACAAGGCCGTCTTATTTTGCGAATAATTGTTTCTCAACTTAACATTAGATCTGTGAGCGCAAATCCTTGTCTTGAGTTTTCATTTTGTTATCCCCATATATAATTTGTCGCATACGTGGGACCCGTCACCATTACACGGAATTCTTTAAACCACGTCGGATTTCTCATGCTTAGGTATTTCATCTTTTGTATAAAAAAATATTGTTTATATTCTTGTATGATTATTTTTCTCCAACGTTCTTCGTTTTCGCACATATGGTTAGTCTGTATAACATACTCAATTGTGTAAGTGGTCCAAGGTCCGCGCAGGACATGATTTTTGATTTCGATGAAATTTTATTATGTTGTTCTTTGGTCGAAATAATGAAACACGTGTTTTTTGCCAAACATTTTTTTTTCGAATTGATCGGCAATTGAATTCGATAAAATGCAAATCGATATTTTATTCACCTATTTATTCAACTGTCAATAACTTTGTTAAAAATTAACCGATTCTCATGATTTTTTTTTGAAATGTTCGTTATTACATTTACTTTTATAAAAAAATTTATAAACAATAGCATATAGTTTAAAACAAAAAAATTTTTTTAGTATTTAGTAAAAATTTATGATTTTTTTTTTATTAATTTCTCAAAAAAGGTTATCCTTTTTTTTTGTTTAACCTTTTTCTGTATCGAGTGAACAGTTTATATTTCAACTTGGGTAAATGCCTATTAGCCAAAACTCGTTGTTCTCGGAATGTGAATTTTTGAATATTAAACTTTTTTCGCCATATATTGATGCAACACATATCAGCATAAAGGGTGATCAATGCCAAATGCTTAAAATTAATTAAAATATGACATTTATTATTGAAAACATTCATTTCTTATCATTTTTCAGAATTACAGTGATTTTGTAACAGGACATGGCAAAGGCTCTTGTGACGGTATTGGAGGTTTAGTGAAATATTTTTCCATATTCTGAAAAATAACAACAAATGAATGTTTTCAATAATAAATGTGATATTTTAATTAATTTTAGGCATTTGGCATTGATCACCCTTTATGCTGATATGTGTTGCATCAATATATGGCGAAAAAAAATTTTATATTCAAAAATTCACATTCCGAAAACAACGAGTTTTGGCTGATAGATATTTACCCAAGTTGAAATATAAACTGTTCACTCGATACATAATAAGTTTAAACAAAAAAAGCTTTACTTTTTTTGAAATATTAATTTTTGAAAAAGTCATAAATTTTTACTAAATACTAAAAAAAAAATATTTTTTTAACTATATGTTATTGTTTATAAAATTATATAAAATTAAAAGTAATAACGAACATTTCAAAGAAAAAATCATGACAAAAGTTATTGACAGTTGAAAAAATAGGTAAATAAATATCGATTGCAATTTATCGAATTCAATTGCCGATCAATCCGAAAAAAATTTTGTTTGAAGCAAAAAAAAAAAAACACGTGTTTCATTATTTTGACCAAAGAACAACATATTAAAATTTCATCGAAATCAAAAATCCTGTCCTGCGCGGACCGGGTGTCTTGAATTGGAATGAGCCAAAGTATAACACTGTGTTTTATTTGGATAAGGCCTCGAGCTTATAAAATAATTTAATAAATTTAAAGATTAAAGGCCATTTCGATAATAAGTCGAAACTTTTTCGGTGGCAAATCAATAAATTTTTGATCACATATCGATAGCTTATCGATAATTTATCAACAATTTTCGATAAATAATCAATAACTAATCGATAACTTTTCGTTAAAAAACTATACCTTTTTGATAAAAAACCAACTGCTTTTCGATAAATAAATAAAAAAAATGAACGCAATGTGCGATAGCCTCCGAAGAGCACCTCTTCCAATTTGCGTCGTGCTCCTTTTAATCTACATATTTTATGCCGACTCTGAACGGCATATGCAAGGCAGATGAATTTTCACTGCGAAGTTTTTCATGGCAGAAATACACTCGGTGTATTTGCAAGTAGAAAAATATTGAAAAGACTTTTTCTAAATTTTCGTTTTTACTTTTTCCGGGGCTTGAATCCAGGATCTTCGGTGTGGTAGGTGGAGCCGATAACCTTCGTTATCGATAGTAAATGTATAACATTTCGATAACAAATCGATAACTCGTGTAGACTTTGTCGATAACACACCGATTGCAAACCTTTCCTCTCCCTGTCCTTCTCTTCCCTTCCTTTTTCTTCCCTTCCCTTCTCTTCCTTTCCGTTCTTTTCCAGGTCTTACTTTGATTTTAGTTTGCCGGGGCGTATGATTATAAAAGTACGTACACATTAAGCGACGCGATACGTAGCGGCACATTCCACAAAATATTCGCAGCATTTTAGCCTAATTGGTCAACTTGGTCGTATCGTGTCGTCCGACTGTCGCTATGTGTGCATGGTTCAATAGGAATACATGCAAAGAATATTTTGTCGCTACGTGTCGCGTCGCTTAGTGTGCACGCACTTTAAGAATACAGCCGTACGGCTTCATACTTTTTTAAGAACGTGCTTTTATAAATTTTTACAAATCTTTGTAATTCATTGCATAATTAATAAAAAACAATTAAGGACGGGACTGTCTTCTGCTGTGCCGAAGACTTCATACCTTTCATGAATGGGGCTGAACAATAATCTTATTCCGATCGAAATCATTTTTACAGGAAATCTTCTATGATATATTAGAATATATATTACAGAGTTTCACGTTTATACTTTCTAAATTGCGGCAGGAATGACCAAAATCGTCTTATCTGAACGATCGGTTGTATGGGAGATATATGTTATAGTGGTCCGCTCCTGCGGGATCCGACAAATGTCTAATATAATACAAAAATACACCCTTGTGCCAAATTTCATTGAGATATCTCAAAATTTGAGGGACTAGTTTGCGTTCAAACAGACAGACGGGCGGAAAGACGGACATGGCTATATCAACTCAGTTCGCCGACCTGATCAATTCGGAATACTCAATAGTGAGTCTATCTTCTATATTTCTCAACGTTACAAACATCGGACTAAAGTTAATATACCATTTCATGTTCATGAAAGGTATAATAAAGGATAAACGAACCCTTTCACTTTCGTGACTACCATGAAGTGCTCCTACCTTCTACGTAAAAGTTCTAGCATAAAAGTATTTTCTTAAAATTTCAGTTAAATTTGAAATAACTATATGTGACCCGGCCTATGAAAAGGTGGCTTATAACTCAAAAATGAAATTACGAGAAACAGCTGTTAACAGCAATTTTTTTTTTGGAGTCATAAGCCACCTTTTCATAGATCGGGTCACATATATTCAAACTGCTATTTTTAACTCAGGTATCGAAATAATTAGTTTATTTTGTTCCTTCAATATACTTTAATATGTGCTCATAAATTCAAGCATACGTGCATATCTTTCATATACAGAAATAATTATGTTCATACTCTGTCGGGTACCCCAAAACTAGAGGGTTTAGAAATTTCGTTTTTATTCCCTTTAACTTTCTACATACATATTTCTGCTACTCCGATTTAGACGCCCCATTGCCCGAAAAAGAATTCAAGGCTTTGTTTATTCACAACATTTTGCATTATTAAATGCAATTTCACAAAATTGCCAGCTGTGCGGACCGAGCTTAAACCACAGGGTACAGAATGCATATGAGCACATGAAAATGCAATCTAGGCTGGCTGGTAAGCAAATAACCTTCGAATTGGAGCTCCAGTTGCGTTCAGTTGAAAGGTTAGCATACTGATGTGGGTGTGGCTTGTTTATTTGTTGCTTGCCTTCTTTTTGATATGCAGCAAATATCCATGACTGATTTCAGTACGCTTGCCATGCCAGTATGTACTTATTCAATCACATATGCATACTTTTTATATACCAAATACATATGTATCTGTGTAGTTTTGTATGCTCATATGACAATGAATAATAATTTTGCATATACTGATGTTATTAGAAAATTGCAAATTAGATTTCTATTTTGATCGAGTATTCAACTGGGGCTATATGATATATATGGATATATATGTACCGCACTTAATATGCATATTACCGCTATTTCAAATGTCCTTCGCTTATTGCTTATTATGGACATGCAAATATTGCAATTTAATGAACATTTTCCGTGCACTGTCATGGCGGAACAGATATGTCTACTTATATACATACATATGTACAGCAGCGAACACGAAAATAGAAGTTGCAACTATGCAAACCAATTTAAAAAACAGTTTAGAAAATATTCGGGAATTCGAAAATATTTTACACAAATTTCGAACTTTCTCTTAAAATTTCTCTAAATTTTTTTAAATACGCAGTTCGCCCCATCAATTTTAGTTTAGCAAAGTACACGTAAAAAGTCTCTCCAAATTTTCTTTGATTTCAAATATTTTTTTTCGGAAGAGTTTTTTAGATTTCTTTTTTATATTTAGTTATGCGCCCTTCGTATTGAAGTGAATATAAAACACTCTTCGGAATAACAATTCTCAAAAATCAATCCGATTTTGGAGAGACATTTTGCTTGGACATTGGGCTAGAAAACCGCATACTTGAAAAAGTTTAGAAAAATTGAAATAAAATTTAAAATTTTCATTAACTTTTTCCAAAACGTTTTTGAGATTGGTTTGCATTTGCAACTGAAACACAAAATACTTAGAAGTTTTTTCTTAAAATAAACAAGTATAGACGGGACTGTCTTGGCAGTGCCGAAGACTACATACCTTTCATGAATGGTGCTGAACAATAATCTTATCCCGTTCGTAATCTCCAAATAATCGGATGTATAAGATAAGAAATATATAATTGAATGTTTTGTTTTGAGTGGTAAGTGACAACGTTCAATTATTTTATACTAAAAAATAAAAAACACACACCTTAATGTCACTTAAATAATAATTTTTATTTTGTAACTTAAATTACAAAAACAATACAAATTGTTTCGACACTCGCGTGGTGCCTTCTTCAGTTGTTTGTGTCATCTGATAGACAATGGTTAGTTGACACAAACAACTGAAGGAGGCACCACGCGAGTGTCGAAACAATTTGTATTGTTTTTGTAATTTAAGTTACAAAATAAAAATTATTATTTAAGTGACATTAAGGTGTGTGTTTTTTATTTTTTAGTATAAAATAAAGAAATATATAGTGAACAGATGTACATACCTAAACGATTTTTAAGATAAATATAAAATAAACAAATAAGGAAGGCTAAGTTCTGGTGTAACCGAACATTACATACTCAGTTGAGAGCTGTGGTTACAAAATAAGGGAAAATAACCGTGCAGGAAATTGAACAAAGGGGGACCCTGGAATGTGTTTATATGACATGTGTATCAAATTGAAGGTATTAAAGAATATTTTAAGAGGGAGTGGGCCATAGTACTATAGGTGGACGCCATTAAGGGATATCGCCATAAAGGTGGGCCAGGGGTGACCCTAGAATTTGTTTGTACGATATGGGTATCAAATGAAAGGTGTTAATGAGTATTTTAAAAGGGAGTGGGCCTTAGTTTTATAGGTGGACGCCATTAAGGGATATCGCCATAAAGGTGGGCCAGGGGTGACCCTAGAATTTGTTTGTACGATATGGGTATCAAATGAAAGGTGTTAATGAGTATTTTAAAAGGGAGTGGGCCTCAGTTCTATAGGTGGACGCCTTTTAGCGATATCGTTATTAAGGTGGACGAGGGTTGACTCTAGAATGCGTTTGTACAATATGGGTATCAAATGAAAGGTGTTAATGAGTATTTTAAAAGGGAGTGGGCCTTAGTTTTATAGGTGGACGCCTTTTCGAGATATCGACCAAAATGTGGATCAGGGTGACCCAGAACATCATCTGTTGGGTACCGCTAATTTATTTATATATGTAATACCACGAACAATATTCCTGCCAAGATTCCAAGGGCTTTTGATTTCGCCCTGCACAACTTTTGCATTTTCTTCTACTTAATATGGTAGGTGTCACACCCATTTTGCAAAGTTTTTGTCTAAAGTTATATTTTGAGTCAATAAGCCAATCCAATTACCATGTTTCATCTCTTTTTTCATATTTGGTACAGAATTATGACATTTTTTTCATTTTTTGTAATTTTCGATATCGGAAAAGTGGGTGTGGTCATAGTCGGATTTCGGCCATATACCAATACAAAGTGAGTTCAGACAAGTATGTGAATTGAGTTTAATAAAGATATATCGATTTTTGATCAAGTTATCATGTTAACGGCCGAGCGGAAGGACAGACGGTCGACTGTGTATAGAAACTGGGCGTGGCTTCAACCGATTTCGCCCTTCTTCACAGAAAACAGTTATAGTCGTAGAATCTAAGCCCCCACAAAATTTTACAAGGATTGGTAAATTTTTTTTCGACTTATGGCATTAAAAGTATCCTAGACAAATTAAATGAAAAAGGGCGGAGCCACGCCCATTTTGAAATTTTCTTTTATTTTTGTATTTTGTTGCACCATATCATTATTGGAGTTGAATGTTGACATAATTTACTTATATACTGTAAAGATATTACATTTTTTTAATGGAGTTATAATTATATATCAGTAACTAAGTAAATTCTGGAAGCGCCTAGAAGATGCAACGAGGAAATCACACAGTATAAAAGCAGCAACAGTAGAGGCGCGATAATCAGTTTCGATTAAGCACGCTATCTGTCGAGCAATAGAAGTGTTACTTTGAGGGTACTTGAATAAAGGCCATTTTGCATTATTAAATATTGGAGTTATTTATTCAACAGTTTAGAGATTCGAACTTAGCAGAAGGTTGCAAATAAGAGGATTTGCAGTAAATTCGTTACAATATTGTAACGAATTACTTGCAAATCCTCTTATTTGCCCTTTTGCTAAGTTCGAATCACTAAACTGTTGAATAAATAACTCCAATATTGAAGAATGGAAAAATGGCCTTTATTAAAGTAATTCACAATTACACGTATACTTTGCTACTCGCTGGCTTAATAACCAAACTGATTGATAACTCAAATGAAACTCTACTATTGGCCGGCAAATCGCGTGCTTAATCAAACTGATTGATATCTCAACTCAAACTGAATTACTTCTTACTCGCCTACCCCGCTTTTATAGTTTACGCTGCATACTTCTAGGCTCTTCCATTTCCAGAACTTACCAACTATATGCGTGTGTATATAGTTCTCATATAGTTTCTACTTGTTTACAATTGTCTACTTTTTAGCGCTTCTCAGATGTACATATGTGAGTTTGTAGTTTACAGTCTCCCGCACACACATAAGCGTATAAGTAAATTCATCTGTGTGTGACATCTCATCTCTCGCTGCCTTGTATGTAAATGTTGCTCGTCGGAATGTGTACATATGTGTAGACGCAATTATTGATTCGTTTATGTAGATACATAATGATTGAATTATTGATGTGATTTCACGTCACTGCTTAGCATCGGCCTGGAGATGGCAGCACTCCTTAGTTTTGCTAATATTCGTAACACTGCCCTCCACCTAAGTCTGATCGTCCCGATCAGACAAATCTCTCGATCTAAACGCTGCTAGCATCGCCAAATGTACCACTCTTCTATTTCGTGATTTCCCAATTGCTTGTATGTGGCAGATGACATCACTGATCGTCTTCACAATTCTGTACGGGCCTTCCCAACTGCACCGATATTTGGATGGAACACCTTTCCGCCGGTGAGGGTTGTATAGCAGTACCAAATCTCCCTCCCGGAAACCTTCCGAATTATTTTCCTTGTCGTACCTGTGTTTCATCTTACTACTCATTATCCTGGATCGTTCCCTCGCACTCTGTTGCTCGGCCAATGAAGAACTACTTCGCAGAGCTTGCGCTGGACGGATTTGCTTTGCATAATCAGCATCGTTCCGACGCTTCACAACAGCAGTGTGCCTTGGCTTGAAACCACCCTTGCATTCTTTCTTCGTTTTAGTACGTCCGTTAGGGCTTTTCAATCCCAGCGTTTCTCGCACAGGTACCTTCGGTTTTGATTTGTTTGGCCCATTTGTTCCATCAAACTTTACCTTTGAATTTCGTGGCCTTCGTCGAGTCTTCTCCACCAGTACCCGATTACTGCTGAACCCTTTTTCCAAACTGAAGTTAATTGGCACATCCTGGTTCTTATAATGCATCACCCTTCTCTGCATATCGATCTTGATGTCATGGTCAACCAAGAAGTCCACTCCCAATATAACTTCATCAACAATCTCCGCCACAACAAATTTGTGTAGAACCATGACCTTCCTAATTAGGACTTCACATATCACTTCTCCCTGGACTTGGTTATACTCGCCTGTGACCGTACGCAACCTTGTTCCAGGTAACGGTTTTACTCTCCTGTTGACCAAGTCAGATCGGATCAAGGAATGAGATGCGCCCGTATCTACAGTCAGTACATGTTCTTTGCCATCCACATTCCCTCTGACGGTAAGACTGCTCGATTTTCTACCAATTTGTAACACAGATATCACAGGGCATTCAATAGCTGGATCTAACTCTCGACCTCTACCTCTTACTCGCTCTTGCTCATCTCCTCCAGCTTTGCGTTTACGGACACCCACATTGCTGGAACTATTAGGACCAAGATCGCAATGACGTGCAATGTGACCGGACTTCCCGCATTTGAAGCACTTGATAACTCTTTCACTCCGCTTTTGCGATCCTTTCAGCGCCTCCAATATTGCGTCTACCCACTCTGGCCTTTCTACTTCCACACGTCGTACTTTGAAAACTGGCTTACACAGAATCGACGCTGTTTCCTGAATCAGAGCTTATGACACCGTTTCTGCGAATGTTGGCTTTGGGTTTGCGTATGTAGCCCGCTTCGTTTCCACATCTCGTATGCCATTTATGAAGCTCTGGATTTTTACCCTTTCAGTGTATTCCACGGGTGCGTCCGCATTCGCTAAATGTGCTAGCCTTTCAATATCCGACGCAAACTCTTGCAATGTTTCACCAGGCCTCTGGAAGCAGTTCAGCAACTCCATTTGGTATATCTGTCTCCTATGCTCAGTTCCGTATCGTCTCTCTAGAGCGCCCATCAATGCTTCATAACAGTTCCGTTCGCCCTCTGGAATGGTTTGTAAAATCTCAGCTGCAGGCCCTTTAAACGCCATGAACAGTGCAGCAACTTTATCTTCCACATTCCAGTTGTTCACTGCTGCGGTCTTCTCAAACTGTAGCTTAAAGACATGGAAAGGAACAGAACCGTCAAAGGATGGTGTCTTTACCTTTGGATTACTCGCTGAAACAGCTGGGCGGTTTAGTTGTAACTGCTCCATACGACCTTTTAACGCTTCTATTTCGGCATCAATTTTGTCCTCGAGTTGTAAAATTTTTGCAGCCTGCTCTTCCAGTTTCACAAAGAGCTGCGATGATACCTGTTCCGAAATTTGTGCCGACATTTCAGATATACGTGCCTCTTGCGCTTCCAGTTGAGATGCCAAATATGTCTTCTGTTCTTCCAATTGTGATGTTATACGGGTTTCCTGCGATTCCAGTTGGGATACCATATACGTCTTCTGTTCTTCAAGTTGTGAAGAAATTTGTGTCGACATTTCTGAAATACGTGTTTCTTGTGCTTCAATTTTCGATGTTACTGTCGACGTTTGTGCCGATATTGCAGCCAATATCACGTTCAAGTCTGTGCTGGTAACCGTTTGCGATGTTTCGTTTTTCTCTTCAATTTTTGTTGTCTCCTCGCCATCAAAATGAAAGACATACTCTTCCACATCAATTCCTTCTGCTTCCATTGCCTCTCGTAGCCGTGCCTGAAGTTCAAGTTTAACGCCGCTTGTATTCAATCCACGGGTCTCCAACTCCTTCTTTAGTTGCTGGATCTTCAATTTACTGAACTTTGCCATGTCCTTGTTGTCCTTTGGAATTTATTCAACAATTCCTCTTCTGACACCAATTGTAACGAATTACTTGCAAATCCTCTTATTTGCCCTTTTGCTAAGTTCGAATCGCTAAACTGTTGAATAAATAACTCCAATATTGAAGAATGGAAAAATGGCCTTTATTAAAGTAATTCACAATTACACGTATACTTTGCTACTCGCTGGCTTAATAACCAAACTGATTGATAACTCAAATGAAACTCTACTATTGGCCGGCAAATCGCGTGCTTAATCAAACTGATTGATATCTCAACTCAAACTGAATTACTTCTTACTCGCCTACCCCGCTTTTATAGTTTACGCTGCATACTTCTAGGCTCTTCCATTTCCAGAACTTACCAACTATATGCGTGTGTATATAGTTCTCATATAGTTTCTACTTGTTTACAATTGTCTACTTTTTAGCGCTTCTCAGATGTACATATGTGAGTTTGTAGTTTACAGTCTCCCGCACACACATAAGCGTATAAGTAAATTCATCTGTGTGTGACATCTCATCTCTCGCTGCCTTGTATGTAAATGTTGCTCGTCGGAATGTGTACATATGTGTAGACGCAATTATTGATTCGTTTATGTAGATACATAATGATTGAATTATTGATGTGATTTCACGTCACTGCTTAGCATCGGCCTGGAGATGGCAGCACTCCTTAGTTTTGCTAATATTCGTAACAATATTATATATAGCTCCGATCAAAATGATTTTTTCATGAAATCTTCATTGATATATAGTAATAAATATCACCAAGTTTAGTGTTTTTATATTGTAAACTAAGGGAAAAATTGCCAAAAATCTTTCTATCTGAACGATCGGTTGTATGGGATATATATAATATATAGCTCCGATCAAAGTGATTTTTTCAGAAAATCTTCTATGATATATTATAATATATACACCGAGTTTCATGTTTATACTTTCAAAATTGCGGCAGGAATGACCAAAATCGTCTTATCTGAACGATCGGTTGTATGGGAGATATATGTTATAGTGGTCCGATCCTACCGGATCCGACAAATGTCTAATATAATACAAAAATACATCCTTGTGCCAAATTTCATTGAGATATCTCAAAATTTGAGGGGCTATTTTGCGTTCAAACAGACTAACGGACGGACAGACGGACGGGCGGACAGACGGACGGGCGGACAGGCGGACATGGCTATATCAACTCAGTTCGTCGCCCTGATCAATGCGGTATACTTAATGGTGAGTCTATCTTCTATATTTCTCAACGTTACAAACATCGGACCAAAGTTAGTATACCATTTCATGTTCATGAAAGGTATAGAAACGAAAATTCAACTGAGAAAATTTTATTTAAAAAAATGTCCATATTCTATTTTTCTGTTCGCTGCTGTATGTACAGAGTGCGCATTCAAACTAAACGAAACAATTCAGTTTTACCAATACGTTATATAGTACACTGTACGAGACCATATACAATTTTAATTGTACGTTGAAGCGTCCAAACAGACAGTAAATTGTAGAAATATTCTCGAACCGTGTTTTTTGATAAAGTTTCGATGGCGATTTGTACGTTCTTGTAAAATTATTTCTGTGTTTTATCTGTGAAATTTGAACTTTAAGGATTGTTTGCAAGACAATTTCTGGAAATTGAATGGATTATGAATACGGAAGTTTGTAGCTATTTTCAAAAGGTTTTCGGCATTATTAATGGGTCTTTCTCGGAACTCGGAAGGTATTTTCAAAATGATATTAGAACCCTTAAACGATCATTTTCGGATCTTTTGGAAATTGCTGTTATACAATTCTCTAAAGAACTCGGATATCTACGAAATCTAAGTGCTTAGGACCATTTTGCGAACCATGTCGGTGATATTTTAGACGATTTCGGTATAACTGAAAGACCATTTGAGAAGAGATTTTTCGGCAGTGACGAACTATTTGTTTGATGTCGAGTTTTTATAACAATGTTATCTGATGGTTTACTATCGATAGCAATGCTATCGACGAGTTATGGTTTTTTATATACGAGTTATCGGATTTTCAATGGTTTTCTATTTGTTATCTATTTGTTATCGACGAGCTTTCGGTTCCTTGTAGTTAAAAATGGCCAACGCAAAGGTTATGAAGCCGATACCAAAATGATAAGATGGCGATAATAAACTTACAAACTGATATTCTGTCGATAATAAACAAATTACAAACCATTAAAGAAACAGCATATTATTAACAAACCGATTAGTTGTCCATAGAAAACCGATAATAAATAGATAATTCGTCGATAGTAAATCAATAACAAGTCGATATAAAACTGATAATCAATCAATAATATCTATTTCTAGTATCGATAAGGATAATCTCCCAAAGTTTTGGGCATTGCTATTGAACTTTATGGTCTTTCCCGGATATTGGTGCAACACGCACCGGAAAACATGACGAATATGAGTGACACTAAGTGATACTCACATCCCTAGTCTGATGCTAGGTAAATGAAGTCACAACAAAAATAAAGCAGACAGTCATTATGTATCTACAACGAATCAATCATTATGTCTACACATATGTATGTACACGCAGCTGAGAAACAACGCACAACCACATGCATATATCTGAGATACTCCTGAAAGTAGCAATGAGAGAAGCTATAAAATCGTGCAATTGTAGTTACAGCTGAGAAATTTGAGAGCTGATGGCCCAGTAGTAGATTTTTGAAATGGAAGCGCCTAGAAGATGCGAACGAGGAAATCTGAGAGTATAAAAGGCAGCAAGTGTAGAGGCGCTGGAATTCAGTTTCATTTGAGCTATCAATCAGTTTGGTTATTAAGCAAGCTATTCGTTGCAAAGTATAAGTGTTATTGTGAAGTACTTAAATAAAGGCCATATTTTCATTATTCAATATTGGAGTTATTTATTCAACAGTTTAGCGATACGAACATTAGCAGAAGATTGCAAATAATGGGAATTGCAGTAAAATAGTTACAATTGGTGTCAGAAGAGGAATTGTTGATCGAGCAACTGAAAAATCAGTTAGAAGAACTCGAACTTCAGGCAAGACTACGAGAGGCAATGGAAGCAGAATGAATTAACGTGGAAGAATATGTCTTTCATCTTGATGGCGACGAGACAACAACAAAAATTCAGGAGAAAAACGAAACACCGCAGACAATGGCGAACACAGACTTGAACACAATACTAGCTGCAATATCTGCACAAACGTCGACAGTAACACCCAAGATGGAAACTCAACTGGAATCACAGAAGACACGTATTGCAGAAATTTCATCTGAAATAAAATCGTAGATTGAAGCACAAGAAACGCGTATATCCGAAATGTCGTCGCAAATGTCATCTCAGCTGAAATTGCAGGAGAACCGTATAACAGCGAAGATTGAAGGCCAAGAGGCACGTATATCAGAAATGTCGACACAAATTTCAGCACAGGTATCATCGCAGATCTCTGCACAACTAGAATCGCGTATGGAAGAGAAACTATCGCAGTTTCAGGAAGGGTTCAGTGGTCGATAAGATAAAATGGAGGCCGAGATAGATGCTTTAAAAGATCGTATTCAGGAGTTACAATTGAACCGTCCAATAACGTCAACGTTTACTCTGAAGGTAAAATCCCCAACGTTTGATGATTCTGTTCCTTTCCAGGTATTTTTTTTTTTTTTTTTTTTTTTTTTTTTTTTTTTTTTTTTTTTTAATGGACGTTGTGGCAGCGCGCTGCCCTCAAGTGGCCCAATGAAACCAGGCTAATCCTGTTCACGCGATCGATTTATATATATATATTATAACTTTTTTTTTTTTTTTTTTTTTTTTTTGCCGAGTCTTTGATGGGCAGCGGTTTGTCAAGCGTCACGATCTGAGACTGCTCAGCTACAGAAGAAATTTCATCAGCCAAGCGTAATACTTAAAGAGAACAGAAGCAAACGTATTATACATTAATTTAGAGAGGTGAGAACAATCTTTTTTATAGAAAAAAGGGAGTCCGAGCTATCAAATGTGTTTGAGTGAGAGTTATAATCTTGGCATAAACGCCGAAAAGGTTCATTTTGTTCGAAATTCGTTCTACATTGTTTCAGCAGAAGAGGTTTGAAGTGTCTCGATGTCCGAGAGGGAACGCAAAAGTTCACTTCATTCAGAAGGAATGGGCTCGAAATTGATCCATTTAAAAGTTTTGTCATAAATATCACACCAAGCATTTCCCTTCGACTAGCAAGAGTTGGAAGATTGATAAGCTTTAATCGATTAGTATAAGGTGGAAGATTAGTTAAAGAGTCCCATTGGAAATTTCTTAAGGCAAATAGTAAAAATTGTTTTTGTATTGATTCGAGACTGTTTGCATGGACTTGATAACGCGGATTCCAAATTATCGAGCCGTATTCTAATATTGGCCTAACTAATGTTGTAAAAAGTGCTTTAGTTATGTAAGGGTCGTTAAATTCTTTTGACCACCGTTTAACAAATGCAAAAACACCTTTGCCTTTATTCACTGTAGCATTAATATGAAGATTGAAACTAAGTTTGGAATCCATCATGACTCCCAAGTCAATAAAATTATTTACAGTTTCTAGACTATAGTTGTTAATTGTATATGAAGCTGGTGGCGAAACTCTCCGAGAAAAACACATGAATTTACATTTTTTGAGATTGAGCGGCATATAATTTACATTGCACCAGGTAACCAAGTGATTTAAATCCATTTGAAGCAAGGAATGTTCCTCAACCGAGGCACATGATTTGAAAAGTTTTACATCGTCTGCGTACATCAAGATTTTTGAGTATTTAATTGTACCAGACATATCGTTTATGAACAACAAGAACAGAATCGGACCAAGATGGCTGCCCTGAGGAACACCAGAAGAAACATTGATGACCCCAGAAAGTGTATTTTTAAAGATTACTTTTTGCGTACGATAACCAAGATACGAAGAAATCCAACATATAAGACGGGGTTGAAAACCGAGTTGACTGAGCTTATGAATAAGTAATGGGTGTGATACTTTGTCGAAAGCTTTACTGAAATCGGTGTAAATTACATCAGTGTGAAGGCCTTTTCTAAATCCATTAGAAACGTGGGTGGTAAATTCTAGTAAATTGGTGATAGGTGATTTGCCCTTACAGAACCCATGCTGCGAGCTTGCAATTATGGGGGAAATAGGGAATGTTAGGTGGTGGGTAACAATAGCCTCAAATAACTTTGGGATAGCGGATAACTTTGCTATGCCCCGGTAGTTTTCTATTGAAGACCTGCTTCCATTTTTATGAAGCGGAATAAGAAAAGATTCCTTCCATATTGTTGGGAAAACGCCATAAATTAAAGATAAATTAAATAAATCTGTTAGCGGCTGATAGATGTTTGCGGCACATTTTTTAAGAAAGTGTGTCGGGATCCTGTCGGGGCCGTATGAATATGATACTTTTAAAGTTTTTAAATAAGATAATACATCTTCTGAAGATATAAATGGAGCTCTGATTGAATAACATGAATCAATATGGTATGGGTATTCATTAGGTGGAACGTTGGTCTCAATAGAGTAATTTGATTTGAAAAATTCCGCAAAGAAGTCGGCGATCTCTTGATCATCGCTGGAAATATTATCTTGGAATTTCATGGATGATGGAAACCCTTTCACCCTGCGTTTAGAGTTTACGAATCCGTAAAATGCCTTCGGGTTGCAAGTTATATTTCTTTTCATTTTACAAAGATAAGCTTTGTAACACTTTTTGTTCAATTGAAAATACTTGCAGCGTAGAATCGAGTACTGTAAGTAATGGTTATGTAAACCCGTCTTTTTGAACAACTTGAAAGATCGAGACTTTTTATTCTTTAAAATTTTCAGCTCTTTAGTGAACCATACTTGGCTTGTATCGGAATGTACACAAATCCGCTTAGGTACGTATTTTTCAAAAAGACAGTAAATGGTATTGTAAAAGTGAGAAACGCTTTGCTCCACATCAGCATTAAATGTTGGCCACACTATTCGAGATAGATCACGATTTAATTTTTTAAAATTGGCCTTCGCAAAGTCGAAGCGATAACTGGAGTCGTATCGTTTATTTCCGCTGTTACAAGCATAATTTACAACTTCGTAAACTATTTTGAGGGAAGGGTGGTAAGCATCTTCAGGTTCAATAATGGGTTCGCATCGACTAAGCTCCGATTTAAGCTCCAATTTGAGAAGACGTCGGTAGCGAACAACTGGAATGCTGAAGATAAAGTTGCAGCTCTGTTCGTGGCATTGAAAGGGCCAGCAGCCTAAATCCTACCGACGATTTCCGAAGGAGAGCGGAACAAATATGAAGCATTGATGGCCACTGTCGAGAGACGTTATGGAAGCGAGCATAGGAAACAGATATTCCAAATTGAGTTGCAAAACCGTCACCAAAGAGCGAATGAGACTTTGCAGGAGTTTGCCTTGGATGTTGAAAAATTGGCTCATCTCGCAAATGCGGACGCACCCGTGGAATACACCGAGAGGGTAAAAATCCAGAGCTTTATAAATGGCATACGGGACGTCGAAACAAATCGAGCTACATATGCAAACCCAAAACTTATATTCACGGAAACGGTGTCACATGCTCTGATTCAGGAAACAGCATCGCTTCTGTGTAAGCCAGCGTTCAAAGCACGCCGTGTGGAGGTGGAAAGGCCAGACTGGGTAGAGACAATATTGGAGGCGCTGAAAGTATCGCAAAAGCGGAGTGAAAAAGTTATCAAATGCTTCAAATGCGGGAAGCCCGGTCACATTGCACGTCATTGCGATCTTGATCCTAGTGGTTTCAACAGCATGGGTGGTCTTAATAACAAAGCTGGAGGGGATTAGCAAGAGCGGGTCAGATGTAGAGATCGAGAGCTAGCTCCAGCTATTGAATGTCCTGTAATATCTGTGTCGCAAATTGGTAGAAAATCGAGCAGCCTTACCGTCAGAGGGAATGTGGATGGCAAAGAATGTGTACTGAATGTAGATACGGGCGCATCTCATTCCTTAATTCGATCTGACTTGGTCAACAGGAGAGTAAAAACGTTACCTGGAGCAAGGTTGCGTACGGTCACTGGCGAGTATAACCAAGTCCAAGGAGAAGTGGTATGTAAGGTTATTAATTGGAAAGGTCATGGTTCTACACAAATTCATTGTGGCGGAAATTGTTGATGAACTCATATTGGGAGTGGACTTCTTGGTTGACCATGACATCAAAATCGATAAGCGAAAAAGAGTGATGCGTTATAAGAACCAGGATATACCACTTAACTTCAGTTTGCAGAAAGGATTCAGTAGTAATCGAGTACTGGTGGAGAAGACTCGACAAAAACCACGGAAGTCAAAGGCAAAGGTTAATAGATCGAATGGGCCAAATAAAGCAAAATCAAAAGTACCTGCGAGAGAAACACTGGAATTGACAAAACCTAATGGACGCAGGAAAACGAAGCAACGAATTTCCGGGAAAGAATGCGAGGGTAGTTTCAAGCCGGAGCGCACTACTCTTGTGAAACGTGGGAACGAAACTGATTATGCGAAGCCAATCCGTCAAGCGCAAGCTCTACGAAGTAGTTCATTGGGCAAACAACAGAGTGTGAGGGAACGGCCCAGGGTAATGAGTAGTAATATCAGACACTGGAATGACAAGAACTTTAATTCGGAAGGTTTCTTGGAGGGAGATTTGGTACTGCTATACAACACTCACCGGCGGAAAGATGTTCCATCCAAATATCGGTGCAGTTTGGAAGGCCCGTACAGAGTTCTGAAGACGATCAGTGATGTCATCTACAGCATACAAGCAATTGGAAAACCACGAAATAGAATAGTGGTACATTTGGCGATGCTAGCAGCGTTTAGAGCGAGAGATTTGTCTGATCGGGCAGATCAGACTTAGGTGGACGATTATGAGTGAAACTAATTGATACTCACATCCCTAGTCTGATGCTAAGTAAATGAAATCACAACAACAATAAAGCAGACAGTCACTTGTATCTACATAAACGAAACAATCAGTATGTCTACACATATGTAGGTACACGCAGCTGAGAAACAACGCACAACCACATGCATATATCTGAGATACTCCTGAAAGTAGCAATGAGAGAAGCTATAAAATCGTGCAATTGTAGTTACAGCTGAGAAATTTGGGAACTGATGGCCAACTAGTAGATTCTGGAAATGGAAGCGCCTAGAAGATGCGAACGAGGAAATCTGAGAGTATAAAAGGCAGCAAATGTAGAGGCGCTGGAATTCAGTTTCATTTGAGCTTTCAATCAGTTTGGTTATTAAGCAAGCTATTCGTTGCAAAGTATAAGTGTTATTGTGAAGTACTTTAATAAAGGTCATTTTTACATTATTCAATATTGGAGTTATTTATTCAGCAGTTTAGCGATACGAACGTTAGCAGAAGATTGCAAATAATGGGAATTGCAGTAAAATCGTTACAGTATCATTAAAGTACAAGTCGGACTATCTAGGCAGCAGTTCGATAAAATCAAGTTGAACCCTCTTTGCCATCCAACTAGAGCTTACGATTTCTCGAATTTTTTGGAGCAGAACTTGACCTCCAGTTTCTGTATCTCGCGAGATTTTCGAAACACTCTTAAGGTTTGTGAGCAATTATGGATTTTTTCTCGAGCACAGTTAAGAATTGCGAGATAAAATAAAAAAAATAAAATAAATGTAAGGCGCGATAACCTCAGAAGATATTTTAGGCTTCTCTTCCAATTTGCGTCGTGCTCCTTTTAATTTTTTAATTTTAAAATTGGCGGGACAGGACGTACTTGTTTTATGCCGAGTCAACGACATCTGCAAGGCAGATGAGTTTTCACTGAGAGCTTTTCATGGCAGAAATACACTCGAAGTGCTTGCCAAACACTTCCGAGTGGCGACCCGGTTCGAAAAATTTTCTTCTAGTTGAAAAAACTTGTTTCTAAAATTTTGATGTAGCTTTTCCCGGAGCGTAAACCTAGGATCTTCGGTGTGGATGGCGGAGCACGGAGCACCATCACACCACGGCGGCCGCCGCTTTACATAAAAAACTGCCAGTGCAGCAACTAAACTGAATGCCAAGAAAATCATGAGCGTTGCGAGCGTTTCTAGAATCGATATCTCGGGATTCCGGGTTTTCGATTCCTCGAGTATCAAAAATCTGGCTTGTGTTCGAAAAGAAGTCCTTAGCTCTACATGCAATAACCTCTCTCCGTGAGGAGCTTGAGCCCGTTTTAGACCAACAATTGAGCAATATCGTTTTTATCAATTGCAAATCTATAAGACCTATATGAAAAGCCTTATAAAACTTACAACACTTCGTTAACAGCCCAATGACGTTGATATCGCTTGTTACGGATATAAATCCGACGGCACTGTACTCAAATATGTCGTCCTAAAATGGTTATATATTGTACTATTGAATATACAATTGAGTTGTATTTTTGCCCACTCTGTACGGTTTCCGGCATAGATACCCAGCAGGAAAGTCAAACACAATTTCCAGGTTCAGAGGCCCTATTCAGTAACTGTGAGTTTTAAAATGTACACTTTTTCTTCATATAATTTGTATGAAAGAAAAATGTACATTTCAAAACTCATAGTTACTGAATAGGACCCCAGAACTATGCTTACGGTGCAATCTGTGATCTCAACTAGATCGAAAGAAAATAATTTACTAACCAGCAAAAAATATTCGAAATTTTTGTATCTATATTTATGGGTAGTTGCTTCGATCATCCATGGTTTTATAGGGCGCAAGAGTTGTCACCGTAAAGTACTGTCGTTTCCTGAATGACCGATCGTTTGGCCCTATCCGCATCAAAGCCAGCTCTTTCTGTTTAATACTTATTCGTGCCAACGCACCAGCAGATTGAGCCATCGAGATGGACACTGTGACAAAGGATCTCTGATCCAATTAACGTTTGCCGCGGAAAAGTTTTTCACAGAACAGGAAGCTGATTATTATTCTACTCGGCTGCAACACCTCCTCAGCAGTAGGAGCACATGTATGACTTACTAAGGAGCGCATTTCGGACGTCACATGGTTCCGGCATTCCCACAAATCAACTGTTATGGTAAAAAAGATTGGGCTACCTCGGAAAATAAAGACGCCCCACTTAGTCCACAACAAGTGCAATCTCACGAACTGAGTCAATTAGCGAAGAATCTGTCTGCTAAGTATCGCAAATTCCCACGTCAAGGAGGAAATGAGGGCAGATTCTCGAAAGACTCTTACGGACTTAAGAGCCAATTAGTTATAACCAGCTTGAATACTTAAAAGGCTTAACTTTTCGTTATTTATATATGTAGAGAATTTTATTCATGTGTATAATTTCATATTTATTGATTTCTTCGTGTGATTTGAGTTTAGGGCAGCCGTTGATACAAACGTATATACAAATATGCAAGTTGTTATGTGTAGCACACGAGCGGTTGCACCGAGTCGTTAAAAAGGCTTAACCTATAATTATGAGCGAACAAATTGCTACTAATTAAAAACTTGTTTATGATATACGAGGACCGCGCGGCAAAGGGTTGCAGGTATTGGCTGATTATAGCTGATTTATTTTTTCTGTTGATAATTAACCCTTGACAAACTAAACGAGTAAACTTTTGCTTTAGAGGAGGTACACACAATAATATTTTTTATCTCGCCTTTTGGAGACTCAAAATTTCTTACAAAACTTTCGAACCCAGCTGTGCTGCCCATAATCGTACTCGCAGCTTGAGTAAACTTTATCGATAATTTGATAAAGAGCTGCCTTATTTCCAGCAGATTTCGTTAAAACGTTTTCATAGCACAAAATAAATATAAATTTTATTTGCAATCGTAAATTTCAATTCAATTGTGAGCATGTAAATCATCTTACGAAATGCAGGCTTTGACGAAGATTTATTACAAAATACGAATATCAAATACTCGTGAAGTTTGATGTGGAAACATACACTACTCACCGGCGCCAGCGGGTTGGGAGCTTAATGTATTCCGGCGATAGGCTTGTAAGAGGCGGGAAAAATCTACAGAGCCAAAGATTCGAGATGTCATATAAATTTGTGTGGCTAGTACCAGGAGTACTAGCATCGAAGCACACTGTATTCATATCCGGCCCACAGCCGCCACCCTGACCTAAGCTTTCAGAAAAACTCATTCAATTTATACGCTACCTACATACCTACCTGGAACCGACTTTGGCTTGACTTTAAGTGAACTTCGGCTTCACTTTGACTCGACTTTGAATGTATTTTGATTAGACTTTAATTTGTTTTTGATTTGGCTTTGACTGGACTTTAACTCAACTTTGACTTGACTTTGACTTGACCTTGATTCTACTTTGCCTCAAGTCTGATTAGACTTTAACACTACTTTGACTTGACTTTGACTAGACTTCGATTCATCTCGGCTCGACTATGACTCAACTTTAACTGGACTACGACTCGTCCTTGACAGACGTTGACTCAACTTTTACTGAAATTTGACTCGATTTTGACTTGACTTCGGCTGAAGTTTGACATGACTTTGACTCGAATTTAACTCTACTTTGACTTGGCTTTGACTTGACTTTGACTAGATTTAAGTTTGACTTTGGCTCGACTTTGACACGACTTTGAAGGGACTTTGGCACGACTTCAACTCGGCTTTTATTCGACTTTGACTGGACGTTGATTTGAATTTGACCGGACTTTGACTAGACGTTGAATTTACTTTTACTAACCTTTCACTGGTCTTTGATTTGACATTGATTCCACCTTGTCTCAAGTCTGATTAGACTTTAACTCTTCTTTGATTTGACTTTGACTAGACTTCGTTTCATTTTTGGTTCGACTATAACTCAACTTTGACTAGGCTATGACTCGTCTTTGACTCAACTCTGACTTGACTTTGACTCTTCTTTGAATTGAGCTTGCCTTGCATTGCATATCTTTGTTCCTGCACTATGGTACAGTATCGTGGTTACTCTCACGCATACGTTCTATATTCCCCCATGCAGCATACCAGTTCCACACAATACGGCGACACTTAAACTCTGTATTCTTCCACATAGAATACCACTTCCAACTATGCTTACGCTTACATATTTACACTTTCTTGATGCATTCACTTTGATATTCACAAAAACTTGGTTTAACACACTTAATCTGACATATGCAAACATAATTGAAGAGCCAACGAAAGCATCAATTAAACCCGAATAAATTACAAAATTAAATATGTATTAGATAACAGTAAATCCGAGCATATATATATATGCGTAGACATATTAGATTGTCCGCTATTTCCTAAATTGTTTTTCCTCAAAGATCTTACTTAAAAACTGAATCAGAGGGGCATCAGGAAAAACAAGGCGACCTCTTTTTTCAGTTCTTCCGAAAATTCAGTTACACTTTTTTTAATTGTGTTGATTTCAGGAGGGTTTATAAATTCTGATTATAGCTAACAGTTGCTTCTTCTTCCAGTGCGTTGGTCTCGCTAAAACTCAAAAGCCTATTGATCGACTTTTATTTATTTATCTTCGTTTCGCTCGGTAAAGTTCAAGGATGGTTTTAGGAAAAAAGAGATGGAAAAGTGGATGGTCCCACGCAGTTATTTGCAACAGGTATTCAATATCTGATATATGAAGAGACTGAGGTGGGAGTAGTAGTTGGAGCGATAGCGGGAGTGAGATGAGGTTAATCAAAAAGTGCATAGACAAGAATAAGAAGGCAATGGAAGATAAAGTAGAAGCGAGTGTTATAGGGAGTGAAGTGCGGAAGCGAGGCTCACTGTTTGAATGGCAAAGGAATTCTCGGACAGGACAAAGTCTGCTGTGTACACTAGTTTCGAATGAAAATCTGTCCGGGGTTAGTTCGGGTATACTGAGTAAAATATTTTGCACATCAACTTTACTTTTGCACCAATATTGCACTGTGACAGCACATGCTCAATTTCAGCTTACTGAAAGTTTTTTAGGATGAGATCGGAATTTATATGAGTTAACTGGGGATTGCCCGTATCGCTTTAAATGTATGAAAACTTTTATTTCAAGCAATTTTTAATTTTATAATTTATTTAATAATTTGGAAAAAATTTAAACAACGTGACATCAGGACGGACAAGGCGACAGCTGTTTCGATTATACCTTGTAAATCTCTTCAAGGCCTTTTCTCCCGGGAGTGGGAGTCGAACCCGCACAAATTATTAAATAAATTATAGAATTAAAAATTGCTTGAAATAAATGTTTTCATACATTTAAAGCGATACGGGCAATCCCCGGTTAACTCATATAAGTAGATAACATTTGGTTAATTCGTTGTAGTTCTATAAATAGAACAAAAAACAACAACAAATATCAAGTTTCTCTGAAAACCGCCTTACAAACAGGCATAACTTCAATATATAACTACATACGAATTATGTAATGTGTGGAAGATAATATATGCGAAAAGAAGGCAATTGGGAAAAACTTTAAAACAACTAAGGCATGACGTAGCTGAATGCGTTTATAACCATTTCAACTATCGTAGGAGTGCGGGTTCGACTCCCACTCCCGGGAGAAAAGGCTTTGAAGAGGTTTACAAGGTATAATCGAAACAGCTGTCGCCTTGTCCGTCCTGACGTCACGTTGTTTAAATGAGATCGGAATTATTTTTGATAGGTATTTTCCGAATAGTATAGAGACCATTTCGCCACCCTTGCGGGATGTGCCAAATGATTTATTATTAAATGAATTAGTTTTCTGTAATAATTCGCTAGTAATTATGGATCATCGCAAAATGGTGTCGAAAATGTTATGAGTTTTATTCGGCCCAGCCTAATGCACAGCAGGGAACAGAAAAATAGCAGTAGCAAATTTTAGAAAATTTGTTTATTCAAATTCTTCTTTTTCTATATTCAATATTTAAAAAAAAACGTCGAGAAAACGATACCAACCAATCTCAAGACGCTTTTGAAAAAAGTCGAGAAAATTTTATAAAAATTTCGAACTTTATTCGAAGCTCTCTGAATTTGTTTGTAAGTGCGGTTTTTTAGGCCAATATATTTCAGTTCAAAAAAGTACAAGCTATTGGTCTTTCAAAATTCGCAATGAAAAGTTCTTTTCCGAAAGGTGTTTTATTTACAAAACTTATAGAAATTAAAATATCCAAAATCAATAGATAAAAAAGAATTTAATTGATGTAATTTGATTAAAAAAAATCCACTGTTATTTTTCTGCTCGCCACTGTACATGTATTTAGCAGAACCTTGCACAACTTTGAGCACACAATATAAACTAAAGACGTACAAAAAGACATCAAAAGTATGATGCTGAAAATTAATTTAGTTTATTGATTGACTCTTTGTAGTCAAGTACAGACGCTAAAGTACTTACATATATACAGAGGGTCCATAAACCCACGCAAAACTTTTCAGCTGGGAATGGTACGGCGGATGGTGGTATATCAAGCAAAAAAATAGTTTCCACTTTCTAACTTAATAGGAATTCTAAAATTTCGTCCCGATCATACGCCTATAAGTAGGCTAGCAAATAACTTTTGAAAATGCACCTAATAGTGCACAAACTATGTTATCTTTACATGCAAAAAAAAAAAAAAAAAATGTGCGCTTAAATACTGACTGGCATTTCAATCTTTAGAATCCCAAGCCGCGTTGCACATACCAAAACTCTGAGGCACTAAATCTCTCACTCAAACAGTCATCCATGAAAGTGCCATCAAACTAAATCCTGAAGTTATGAGCTTAAACAAAAATCGACAAAAACAAGAAAAGAGCAAAAGCCACAAGACAACCAAAAATCTGAAGAATTTGCACAAGAAATTATAGATTGCAAGCGAAGGTTACGACAAGCCACCACCAAAGATGCAACTCAAGAAAAATTACATTGCATGCAGTTGAAAATGACTGTTATTTATTAGGGAAATTCATAACCAGATCGGCGTGCATTTATAAGTGCCTACCTACAGCCCAAAAGTGCACAAATACTTGAATTCTTCTTGAAATTGGCACATTCAGTGCGGCCTGTTATGGTTTCCAAGACGCCACGTCCCAAAGGCAAAGAAATGATAACGTTTTTATTTGGCGCGTCGCTTTCTACTATTCACTTCAAACTTCCTCTCACTTGGCAGCAAAAATATGCGCGCATTCATCTCTATCCCCAGACGTAGCGTATTTAAGAGGTCGAAGAATTTTTCAATGAACGTTCAGCAATCTATTGCCAATATTATTGAAGATGACAGCGTGAAGTTTGAGCGTGAGGCGTAAGTGAGGAGACTGCAGCATAAATTGCACTGCAGTTCATTGGACCGAAATATTCTTGCGCACGCACATATACAAATACAGTGGTGGGGAAAATAATATAAAGATTACATTTTAATATTTTAAATAAATTTTGCAATTTTTCTCAATCTAATATAATGACCGAGTTAGCCGTAAAAACGTATTGAAGCTTTAAAAATATATAGTTTGCACAAATCACATATGATATGGTATCATATCGCGTAAATTATATCATAATGAGTCTATCACATTTGAGCATGTCATAAGGAATAAAATGAAATAGCTTGTTTTTTGTGCAAATATGTTTAAAATTTGTTATGTTTTTCATACCTGTAGTGAATTTACCCATCAAATTCACATCAAATGAAATCACTGCATATGGTGTGATGTGAAACCATTTAAATGCACATTTTCAAATAAATTTTGTTATTAATTTTTAAAATATTATAGCAGGTTTCTAAACGTACTTAATCTTCAAAATTCACAGTTTACACAATTCGCAAATGAAGATGTGATATCACATCGCATATATTGCATCAAAAGTAGTCGATCATGTTAGAACATAACGAATTAAATAAGGTTATACTATATAAGACAACAGTTGCGACTTACAATTTGCGATTTAAATTATGCTACCCAGCAGGAAAAGGAGTAAACTAAGAGCTAACTACAAGTTGGTTTGAAATAAACCAACATGCACTATTATCTGTTTATTTTCTTTGAAAAAGCTAACTTCTTTTGTATGGCAATGGTCGAGAAAGAGTCAAATCTGGTTGTTTCTGCACTATATGGGGACCAACTACTAGTCAACTAATTTTTGTCGATATTACCAACTATTGCACTAAAAAACATTACCGATCTGCGATGCATCTCATCTAGCTAAAAGCCAACCACAGACAGCTTTTAGTCGGGATGCATAAAACCTGATCAGGGCAAATGAGAGGAACTCCTCCTGTATACTAATTTTTTTCTAAATTTTCAATAAAATTATAAGCTCAATAAAGAACAGCATGCAGGATACCGCGAAAAGGCTAAAATTGTCCTATGTTCTAAACTTTTGTTTTTGACAAATAATTTTCTGACCTAGAACTTCTTTCGTTTGAGTTTTTTTCTTTCTCAGTTACAGTGGTTATCATGGCAACGCCACATGACTTTCCAAGCAGTTAGTAACTAACTTTTTTTAGTTAACTAGAGTGAGCTTTTTTCCGGAAACCCTTAAAAGGGTCAACCATAAGATAACTTTTCTAGGAATTGAGAATCTTTTTCTGCAAGGGCGTTCTAAGCTAGTGTGAAGGTATAATATGATATCACATCATTTTAAATGACTACACTTTAACGATATTCTACGTATTCAGGTCGCTCAAGACAAAACTTAAATCAGATAACATTTGAAAATATCTACCGGATACATCGATTTATTATTATTATCGTTATTCTTTATTCAGTCTATGATAACAAAATCTTACAGACTAGAAACATAAAGGTATGTATGTAGGTAAATAATTTAAATTTTAGAAACTAGATATCTATTATATTAATAAAGTAATTAATTAATGATTAAATATACGAGATTTTCTATACATAAAAGGAAGTAATCCTAGAGGCGAACAAAGTTCTTGACATTGCAAAGTCAAGATATAGCTTCATGTAGATATTATTAAGCGCATTAACAGCTCTAGTAATGGGGGCAAAATTATGGTAATTAGACCTAACTGGCATGGCGTGAAATGGGTAATAAAAACGAAGTATTCTATTAGGGACGTTGAAACGTATTTGCTTAAGCAAAAATGTACAGCCAATAAGTCCAATGATAACATCATAGATAAATATTAAGGACTGCATAGTTCGCCTACTAGCAAGAGATTTCAAGTTTATAAGCAAACATCGGGCATTATAAGATGGAAAAAGATCAGCGAAGTGAAGCGGTTGGAGAGCAAAACGAGTAAAACTCCGTTATACACGCTCAATCCTGTCGGAATGAGAAGCATAAAATGGGTTCCAAATATAGGAGGCATATTCTAACTTCGATCTAACAAGGCAATTATAAAGGGATTTCTTTGTTTAGGGATCTTTAAAATCTTTCGCATATCGCTTTAGAAATGCTAAATGGATTTAAATCAGATGTCAGCAACATACCATGCTTTGGGCTTTTGCCGTAATAATCGATTTTTGTCGCATGATAGCCCAGTGGTGGTCGTACAGAGCTGCCAGCTCGTTTATATATATTTTCCGGAACTCTTATTGAAATTTCGTAATTTTTTTTTCGTTTTACTGTACTCGGAGTCCCAAAAACGGGAGACTAGAAAATAGCCTATGAACGCTTGGCGCGACATCACAGTACGATATCACACTTTATCAAGTTGGACTGTAATGCTGGAACTCAGATTTTAATAAAACTCCAAGTAGATCATTAATGTATTTTGTAAGGACCTTCCGTCATCCGACTTCCAACATCATCGAAAGCCCCCACAATATTTTATTCTAGTCTATGAAACTTGTGATGCCGGCTTACGGAGAACAAGCATTGTGGTGTTCTCCATCAGGACCTTCAGCGTTTCCTGGCTGGAAACTGTGGATTTGATATCAGGCCTCTTCATGCTACCCAAGCTTTGTTCATTTGATCCAGTTGGTATTTTGTCAAGTCTTGATGTTGCATGTATTGTCTCTAGGGTTTCGCAGCATTCCTCCTAATAACAAATCGTTATTTCACTCTAACCCTCAGCTATTTTATAATTTTACATTATAACTGTTTCGAGTATACCTTGTACATCTCTCCAAAGCTTTTTCTGCCGTTAGTGCGATCCTACAATAAAATATTTGGGAACTGTTTGCGGAACTATGTATTTTAGTATAATTTCACGGCCTTTTTCCGGATTATTTCTTGAACCTTTCGAGATTACGTTTTGGATCGTTTGGGAGTCATGCCAGAATTTCTTCGAGGCAAGAAACAACAAATTAATTTTAGTATTTCAAGGAAGCTGTTATTTGCTGTGCGAAAAATAAAGCTCAAAGAATAAATGTTAAAAAAGAATTAAAGTTATAACCGTTACGGCTGTTTAGCTTTGCTGCAACTAAATTTTACCTCCGTTGTTATTATAACAAAACAAATAAAAATATGTTCACCGTTTAAGCTATTTTTCCCCAAGCTGGGCTTTTATACAAATCAAGCGACCAGACAACAGATTTCGGCTGTTTAGAGTCTAAACTTTAGACTAAAGCACACAAAATCTAAATTTTTAGTAAAACCCATGAAAGTGTTTGTGAATATAAACTGTGGTAAAGAGAAAGCAGTCCCAGTTACGATTTAATTTTTTCCCCACTCCTCTTTGCCTTTTTTTTTTGGTTATTGCTACAGATAGGTGAGCTATGTTAGAGGACCTCACATTGACTGAATGAGTCCGTAATGTTACCAGAAGTTTGTCTAATGACCAAAGTAAAAAAGGCCATTAAAACCCAGGACCTATGTTAAAAAATAACTCCGTCCTCTAGAAGCTTTCCAGTTCCTATGCCACTTGCTGCTACTAGATCTGACAACTGTTTCACTGCTAACATTTAGCTGGAGTCTTAGCCTGGCAAGCGCAGGGCACGAGTACAAAATGTGCTCGATAGTTTCCTCCTCCAACCCGCTCTTCCGACATCTGCTAAGACTGCCCAAGCTTAATTTAAAGGCATGTGACGGCAGAACGCGTACTTGGAGTAGCCGTCAACTGTCTATAGTCCTCACTTTTTAACGATATGTGTAACTTCGTTAGTATAAGATTGTATGATTGATGATCTTCAACACTAGCTACAGATACGTCTAGAAAAATATCAGGTCATAAAATTATCATTGCGACATAGAAATAGAAATTTTTACTTTGGCTATCACTGTGCATACAAACTGTGAGTTTATACGAGCTCGAAAAGTGAACAATTGCACACACATATACAAAACTTTATGAATAGTTTTTATTGGGTAGCGACTATAAGAGCGCCGACAGGCATAAGTCATCAGCCAACATCATAAATGCTTATCGCTTTTTGCTCCTTCCTCTTCTCCCTAAACCATTTCACTTTTCATCCCAAACCTAGTTTTTCGAATCAAAAAAATCCTTAGCAAATGCAATGAAAAAACTATCAAAAGAAATAACGAGAACAACAACAACAATAAAAAACAAGTAAAGACGGGACTGTCTCCGGCTGTGCCGAAGACTTCATACCTTTCATGAATGGGACTGAACAATAATCTTATCCCATTCGTAATCTCCAATTAATGCGCTGTATAAGATAAGAAATATATAGTTAACAGAACGATTTTAAGATAAATATAAAAAAATGGCAAAAAACCCCCTTATCTGAACGATCGGTTGTATGGGATATATATTATATATAGCTCCGATCGAAATGAGTTCTACAGGAAATCTTATATGATATATTAGAATATATATCACCAAGTTTCACGTTTTTATATTGGAAACTAAGGGAGAAAGGGCCAAAAATCTTTCTATCTGAACGATCGGTTGTATGGGATAGGTATATACTTTATAGGGTAGAAGGGGCACATTCGCCACTTTTTTTTTGAATTGCTGTGGAGAACAAGCCACCAATTGTTTTTGCTTGAAGTTTGCTTCTTAGGAAACATACACATTTCAGCTTTCGTTTAGTATCCGTATGTCTGCTTTTTTTAATGCCTTCGTATTTTTTTAATGATTATATGAACTTACCCAATTTGGCGAAACTGCCCCATCCATTGGGGCACATACGCCAAGGGGGTGGGGTACAATCGCCACCACCTATGAAATTATTTTAAAAGAAATAAGTATACTGTTCATATTTTTATTAAACCTTTTTTAAGTAAACTAGTGGATTTATTGTTATAAAAATAACATATACGTTTTATTTAATAACAAAACATACACCTCAGTTAACATTAAATTATGATAAATCTGACTCAAATATAAATGTTGTAGCAGCTCGAGAAGTTCCAGGTGGATGAATAGGTTCGGAAAGCTTGAGTACAATATCTGTTTTGGGTACGTATGAAACATCTTTAATAATGGTTCAAAAAATACCCAAGATTGGCTTCTTTTTCGTAGAAATTCTATTTCGTATAAATTTTCCTACTCACCTACAATTCGGCCAACATAAAATTTATCTGTTTGACCTTCAAAACGCACAAGAACATAGTTATTTATATCCAAATTATCGGTTCCAGTGAACGAGCCAATTGATTTATCCGTATCCGCTAAACTTATAGGTTCTGAATCCTCTGATGATACATCCGAAGGTTTACGCTTTTTAAAATTCAGGCTCCTTTTAGGCCGTTTGCGCGGTGGTATTTTCTTCAATGTAGTACTTTCTTATTCTTCCTTCGATGGAGTGGATGTAAGAATTTTAGATGACCCTTTCTTGGATTTGAAGAGTCATGAGTTATTCTGCATTTAGGTAACGGGCGAACTTGCTTTGGAGTTTTTTTAGGTGGTTGTATAGATAGAATTGCGTGACCTGTAGCTATATCCACAAAGTCTGATTCGGGGAATACTTGCCTGTTAAATGGACATATCCCGGCTGCAGAAAACCCTTGCAAATATTCTCAGATACAAATGCTTTTTGGAAAGGAGTTTTGGACAGCTGAGGTATATCGTATATAGTTATAGCCCGGCGAGGATTATATAAATGAAAATCATTGTACGAGGTCGGAAAATATTTTTTAAATGGCCCGAATACAGATATGTCCAACGGCTGCAACTTGTGCGAAGAATGTGTCGGGAAGCTTACCACATGGATACCATTATCTCTGCAATACATTATTGAAGCCGGGCTGCAGTGTCACACATGGTTGTCCAAAAATAGCAAACTCGGACTTTCTGTCGGCCAACGGATATTTTTTTTGGATATGCTTCAAAACTTCACAAAAACCTTCCGTAGACATCCATCCACTTTTAGCGGCAATTCCAATGCAGCCCTTCGGACCCCCCTTAACAAAGTGTTCTTTATAGTTCACCCGTGGAAATACGAATACTGGCAGCAGAGAGTTTCCAGCGGCATTTATAATGCCTACAATTGTGACTAAAGAACCTCTATCGACGGAGCACACCTGGGAAATTGTCCGCTTTCCTTTTGTTGAAATAGCCTAACCATTAAACCGGATCCGACAAATGTCTAATATAATACAAAAATACATCCTTGTGCCAAATTTCATTGAGATATCTCAAAATTTGAGGGACTAGTTTGCGTTCAAACCGACAGAGGGTTGGACGGACAGACGGACATGGCTATACCAACTCAATTCGTCGCCCTGATCAATTCGGTATACTTAATGGTGAGTCTATCTTCTATATTTCTCAACGTTACAAACACCGGACCAAAGTTAATATAACATTTCGTGTTCATAAAAGGTATAGAAATAAAATCAAAATCGTTAACAAATGCCTGGAAGTGACAAATAGCATTGAATGAGGAATGGCAGCGCATATATTAATTTCACATCCTCCATGCTATCGCAACTTTATTTAGTTTTTATTTATGTAACAAAACCTAAAAGTAAACCAGAAGCCAAGTTTTCTTTTTGATGGTAACACTCAAAGTTTGTATAAGAATAAAGCGCAAGAAAAGCAGGATAGCAGAGCAGAGCGGAGCACATAATGGCAAGACGTCATGGCAATGAGCCAAAAGACCAAAAAGCAAAACTAAGATGTGTCAAAATGCGCTAAGAAGCAAACACACAGAAAAGCTGTATACATATATAAATACGAATACGAGTGCCTCATAGTCCGTGTCCAGCGTTCGCTTAAAGGATATCCACTCAAACCTTGCCTTCTTTGACCCCTCATTCACGCTTCGCCATTGCGGCATTGTTTAGCGAAATTTGTCTTGTAAATTATTATTGTGTAATTTAGTTGAAAATGTAAGTGTTTTATGTTAATAAGCAGAGATGTAAGTATCATAGTCATCTTACCTATTACTTGTATAAATGCAGGGCATTGCTGTAAATTTGGATCATCAAGTCAGGAAATGCTTATTTGTTAAAATAAATCTGAAATTCTTTGCCCTACATTCCTTTCGTGCCATTTATTTAAAAAATTATGAACAATAATTTTTAATGTCTTGTAATTTCAATGCCTCACAAAATGTTATCGCATTTTATTATTTACTAATCTTTGCCGACGGTTCTGTACACACGTAAAATTTCGTTCAGTTCGAAAACTAAATTTTATTTTTAGGTCTTGCATGATCCACTTTATTTACATTGCTCAATACTGAAATGATGCCCGAAAGTCCCAAACTTTCTTGGGAAATGATTTAAAACTAATGCCGAAAATTTTCTCGAAACTATCTCGAAAATCGTGCCATATCGATCAGTATATCGTCCAAAGTGACCCAAAGGCAGCCCGGAAAACATCCTTAAACAGTTCCGAATTGATTCAATGATATTTTCAAAATAACTCCAAACTGATCTAGAAATGTTCCCAAATTAGCCTAAGAGATTCCGAAAGTAATCGAGAACTATCCTGAAATATTACTAAAATTTCCCTGAAATATTCCCAAAATAATACCGAAAACAATGTGTTTGGAAACACTCCTGATATTATCTCAAAAAGGTGGAGTATTTAAAAGATAAAGTACCAAAACGATAATGAGATAACCACAACAAAATTGCTCCAAAATAAAATACCATTATTCCCGATACTATCCTCAAAATATTCTCGAAATAATCTTGAAGTTATTCGGTAGTATTCTGTAATTTAACCACAAGACAATACCGAAATGATCTAGACATATTCCCAAAATAGCATAAGTGATCCGAAAACCAGTCTGGAAGTATCACGAGCTATTCCCCAAATAAGGTAAATGATCGCAAAAACTATCTCAAATTATTCCCAAAATGATATCGAAAACAGTCCCAAAATTATCCTGAAGGGATCCCGTATTAATCTCGAAATAGTCCTTGCATTACTTTGAAATAGTTCTAAAGTCATACCCAAAACAGTACTATCCGGAAACAGTACCGATATCAGTCCCAAAGGATCCTGAAATGACCCGGACAATCCCGAACACAATCCCGAAATAATTACAAAATTGATCTGAAACATGAGAAATATTTATCAAGAAATAATTCTGAAATTATTCAGAAGAAGGCCAGAAACAAAGCTTAAGCAATCACGAATTAGCCTCGAAGTAATCCTGAAACTATTTTAAAATATCCCAAATATTATAGCGAAAACCATTTCAAGTAAATTCCGAATTATACCAACACAATCCGAAAATGTTTTCATATCAATATTCGGCAAAGCGTCATCAACGTCGATGAGAGATGTCAATTGATTTGGTGGATTTGGCCCTTCCAAAGAATTCCTGAATGGTTCCCGTGTATGAGCATGGGGTTCACTTAAGTCCTTATGTATGCCCAGCATTATGTCAAGATGACGATCTTAACAGAGATGTTTCGCATTTTCCATTTTTGCGTAAAGAAGTCCGCTTATTCCTTTCACAACTGTGCCATTTTCCACATTGGGAATGAATATTCGGGAATCTTCATTATCTCACCTGTATATTTTACCCAACTTCTTGGCTAAAACTAAGGCCAGAACATACTTTGAAATGATAAAAAATTTTGCAATTTGTACACAGACCGCCATGGTATATAAGAAACGTCCTGACTAAGGTACAAGTTGAATGCGCAGGTTTCATCACAAGTAAGGTCATAAATATTTCCAAAAAGTTTTTCTAAATGTGTATGCCTCTTTGGAGTGGTAGGGCGTACCCTTCGAAAGAGTATCTGCCATGAAAGGCTTTCCAGGTAAAGGTCATCATCAATGCTAGAATTTTCCACCAAAGTACGTCTTAACTTTCGGAGCGTTCCCTAGATTCGCTGGAAGAAAGCAGAGGAAAATTACCTTAAATTCCTTCGAAGGACTTATCTCAAGAAAAAGTCAAGCTAATAATTTTACCAAATTTCTTTAAATTGAGAAAATTTCAATGTAATGAAATTACATTATTTTTTTAAATAATTTTTCATTAATTCACGGAAAAATGTTTCGCCATTTGTTCCAGTCAAGACTATTTGATTGAATATTTCTCACAATATTTACATGTACGAGTTATAAAAAATAAATTAAAGGCGTGGTAATCTCCGTGGAGATTTGAGGCCAAACTTCTCTTCCAAATTGCGTCGTATTCTTTTTTGATTTTTCCTACAAATGGGCGGGACGGGAGCTAAATGTTATATGCCGACTCCGAACGACATCTGTAAGGCAGATGAGTTCTCACTGAGAAGCTTTTCAAGGCAGAAACACACCCGGAGTGCTTGCAAAATCACTGCCGTGGAGCGACTCCATTTAGAAAAGGTTTCTTCTGTTTGGAGAAACTAGTTTCTACCACCATACCACGGCGACCGCGTAAATTATTCCTGAATTTTTTTTGGGTGCGGTATCTAAGCAATAGTTGGCGGCTAAGAAATACGTCCTTCCTACAATCACTACATACTTGATCATCAACATGTCAAGCTTTTAACTTTTACCTATCAGTAGCAGATACCGACAGCCCTAACTTTCGCTTTCGTTTTGTTTCAAAGGGCCTCATTCTCTATTACGAAACGAGCGTTCGTTTTGTCCCAGAGACGAATCGCTAGTGTGTTTGCACTATGTTAAAATATGGCAACATCTCATTTGACACTTGCTTTCGTCTTCCCGTTTGACGTTAAGTCAGTTACGTAAAGGCTGAATGAAAATGATAGAGAATACTATTGCTAAACGAAATCATTTGGAGTCGAATCGTTCGACTAAGCTATCGTTCGCAATACAGAATGAAGCCCAAAGTGTTTCCTTATTATCGCTCTGTCCTGAAATCTCCCTAACCATCTCCCTCTCGCGTTCAATTGTCATTTCAAACTACTTCTATCTCAAATTTACTCTCATTCTCTCTTTCGATCATTCTGTTTCTATCTCAACCATTTAACTATCACTCTCCCTCTTATTTTCCTATGTTTTCTTGCGCTCTATTTTTCTGTATGCATATTTCTTTCTCTCTTATTCTTCTTTCAATCAGGTTTCGCCTCTCCCATCTAAATTTCAATCACTGATGCTCCCAGTCTCATTCCCCACCCCTATCCCACTGCATTACCCTCTCTCTCTCTTCTACATTTACCACTCCATCCAGCTATCGCTTTCCTGCATACATATTTGTATCAAATAACCTAGGAGTACACAATGAGTGATTCAAAAGCAGTTAAAGTATTTAAGAATATGCTCTTTTGTGAGATAAATTTTAATTGCTCATATCTACAAGAACTATTTCACAGAAATACCAAACAAGCTTGCAATAAACCCATTGCCATAGGCCAGAGTGTACTGTACGCTAAATTAAATGCATACAATCTCACTAATCAATTCCATATTCAAGCAATTCTTCCTCTTTTCACACATACAAACATACACATGTAAGCTTGTGTGAATGTGAAGAGCATTTTTATGTGGTTTTTTGTTTTCGTGTTAGAAATGTTTTGCATACATGAAATGTAAGCACACCAACGTACATTTTTACACATGAATGTATGTGCAATCTCTTGCATATGACAGAAGATTTGTTTCTATTCACACATGTATGTATGCATGTATTTTGGTGTTTGTGTTTTTATTTACACTTGTACCAACACTTTTTAAATGAAACATTGAATTACTAATGGGTACTGTCTCCTCATTGTTCTTGTTTCATAAGAACAAGCTTCGAGCACTTGTTGTTCACATAAATTTTTTCTTTGTATGAAGAAACCTTAGTTCAATATGTAAACCCTGTAGGTATATGTATATATACATATGTGTAGGTAATGCTTGTAAATATTTTCAATTAGTTTGCGATGAACTTTGCTCTCCAAATATCAATGTATGTTATGTTAATAAGCGTAAGCTCAAAAGTTTTTAATTAATAAATTAAACCCTTTAGTTTAAGCCTCCTTTCCTTTCCCCTTCTCCACAGAAAAATTAATAGGCATTAAATAATTGCGAAGATATGAAGATTAAGATTTCGCTGAAAGCGAAGAAGTATTCACCGTTTCAAACTAATATCTAGCCAAGGAATCAAGCTATTCCATAATCTGATTGCAAACTTGGCCCAAATACATTAAGCTCTTTTTATGATAGCGTAACAAACTTTCAAACATACAAGCCTACAAACTATCGGATTTTGGTAGCATTACGGACCCACTAGGCGTATGAGTGATATTTTCTTAGTAATACCAAAGAGGATAAATACAATAAGAGGCGTCACTCGTTATTTTTTTGGCATTTACTCGATGTATACTGAGAGGTAGTCGCTACTTTTTTTTGGGCGAGATGTTTATAAATGTCTTCTATACATTTTCGTGGGGTATTTGTGTTTATTTTTCGACTGTATTTAATTAATCTATTTAATTCTCTTTCCAAAAATCACAGTTGCACAAGAGGCCTACACGGCATGGATAAATGCGAGACAATTAAAAATGTCCCTCTCAGAAAACATTCGGCATCAATTTTTTCAATTTCCAGCGAGATACTCGCCACAAAATAACGAGTGACGGCTCTTATTGTATTTATCCTCTTTGGTAATACACTCCAAAATAGGGATGTAATGGAAACGAGTTAACCGGAATGGATCGGAGTTCGAGCCAAAAGCAGTTACAAAAGACACATGTTTAGTAAGCTGAAAAAGATCACGAATAAAATAAATCAACTAACTTAATAAAATTAAATTATTTAGAGTTTCTTTAGTGAGTGGTTAAAGATGGTATTATGACTTGCTAAGGAGTTGAATATGCGCACAGCCCAATATTATTGTCCCTTTATAAAATGGGTACTGTTTCCCCTCCCTTAATTACGGACCTTATCATAAAGACTTGATTACATTATCTCTAGGCCTTAGACGCAATTTTGCTAATTGTTTTTTGTTTTTTTATTTCTAACATATTGTAACGAATTTACTTACAAATCCTCTTATATGCAATCTTCTGCTAACGTTCGTATCGCTAAACTGTTGAATAAATAACTCCAATATTGAATAATGGAAAAATGGCCTTTATTAAAGTACTTCACAATAACACTTATACTTTGCAACTAGCTTGCTTAATAACCAAACTGACTGATAGCTTAAATGAAACTCTACTATTGCCCGACAGATTGCGTGCTTAATCAAAAACTGCTCGTAGCGCCTCTACCGCTAGTGCTTTTATACTCTGTGATTTCCTCGTGGCATCTTCTAGGCGCTTCCAGAATTTACTTAGTTACCGCCATATAATTATAACTACAGATGCACGTGTATAGCTTCTCATATGCGCGCGTATTTGTGAGCGACACTTCCACAATTACAATTGCATACTTTCGGGAGCATCTCAGATAAGATATATGCATGTGTTTGTGCACTGTTTCTCCCTGCGTGTACGTACATATGTGTAGACATAATTTATTGATTCGTTTGTGTAGATACATAATGATTTATGGATGTGCATGCAAGGCACTGTTTAGCATGCTAATATTTAGTGTTGCTAATATTCGTAACAATATTATAAATTTTTTTTTCAAAATTTGTTTAGGTTCGATTCGAGCTTAAGACCAGAACAATGATTCTTATGACAGTTATTGTTTTTTAATTTTTCTGTAGTTAAACAATTATTTTTAATTTTTGGAATAGCAGATAGACAATTTTTTAGACACCTGCCATAGCTGCGTAGATAGATCCATTTCGAAGGTTGCTAAGCCTTCATCATCAGTACGCTTTAAGCACGCTGCGGTGGCCATTTAGTTACACTACAAACCAAATTTTACCAGCGTTGCGCCATCTGTTGCAAATCCCTGGTAGTGTTGTATCTTTGTTTACTGTAAATCATGCTTTAATAACAATTGGTTTTGTTTTGTCGGCCTATTAATAAAGGACTTTTTTAATTTCAATTTATTTTTTTTTTTGGTTTAGTTTCTACTTTAATTTTTGTTTTTAATTTTTCAACTATTTTTCATTACTTTTAACATTTAATTAAAAATTTTTTGATGTGGGTATAAAATTATTTTTTCAACATTCTCTTATATTGTTTCTTTATTTAAAGAAATTGGTTTTATGTGTACCGGCTCGAGGTCAATATTTTGGTAATAAAAACACCAGTTTTTATTTTTTATTCCGATATATTTCGGTTACACATCGGTAACCGTCTTCAAGGGACTATACAAAACAATGCAAAAACAAATTTTCATACATGTAATATGTCATATGTTATAAACATACATACATTTTTGAGTTAAACGTCCGTTCGCGTTGGCGTGGAGTTTTGTACTGTCGATTTTGTTGTGAGTAAGTGTCTGTACAAGTGAGCGACGTTGATCGTGTCTGTTTTGAAGTTTAGTCGTATGTCTGGTGGTGTCTGTATTATGTGTAACATTTCCAGTGTTAATCTCAAGCGCAAGAAGAAGCGCGCACAAAATTCTCGTTACTGGTAAAAAATCATGTAACAGCTAAAAGGGAAAGTGCAATAGACCGTGCAATATTAGATACTGTAGAGCGGACGCGGAAATTTCTTAGTAAAAATAACCACATACGAATTTTATCATCTGACGAAGGAAACAAAACCGTAGCCATGGAGATAGACGATTACAACAATAAAATGAGCGAGATTCTCAATGACTTGACGACTTACAGAGTGAATAGAAAAGATCCCACCTCAAGGCTACAAACGAAGAACAACAATTTAGTGGAAAAACTATACAGAATGGGATGCATCACGAAGGCGGAAAAAGGCAAACTCTCGACAACGACGGCACTACCGCCCAGGATTTATGGGCTACCGAAAATCCACAAGAAAGGACTTCCTCTCAGGCCGATTTGCTCTGCTTTTAACTCTCCATCATATGGTCTATGCCAATTTCTAATAAATATTTTAAAAAATATCACGGCTGACTCCAAATACAACGTTAAGAACACCCTTGAATTTAAAGATAGAATCAATAATACCTTCATTTGCGAAGATGAAAGACTCATCTCCTTTGACGTGGTTTCATTGTTTCCAAGTATACCAACACAAATGGCACTTGACATCATACGTAATAAATGGACGATTATAAAAGAACATACTAATATGCCCAAACAACTATTTATGGACATATTAAAGTTTTGTATCGAAGAAAACAGATACTTTAAATTCAATGACACGGTTTATACACAATTAAGAGGTATGCCCATGGGATCGCCGGCAGCTCCAGTTATCGCGGACATTATAATGGAAGAACTTTTGAACAATACGATTGAAAAATTAGTGCATAAACCAAGAATTATGACAAAATATGTGGATGATTTATTCGCAATTGTAAAACATGATGAAATACAGAATACCCTAAACGCGCTGAACACTTTTCATAAAAACATAAAGTTCACCATAGAAATGGAAGAAGAAGGAAAACTATCTTATTTAGACTCTATGGTTATAAAAAGAGATAGCCAGTTAAAACTTATATGGTATAAGAAACCAACTGCGTCAGGGCGACTAATAAATTTTTACTCTAAACACCCGAAGAGTATGATTATGAATACAGCAATGAGCTGTATACGACGCATGCTACAGATATCTGATGATGTCTATCATCAAGAAATTAGACAAGAAATTTTTTCGCTACTCAAACTAAATGATTTTCCTGAAAATATTATAAGGACATTAATAAGAAGATCGATGTGTGCAGGTAATCTAGAAAAATCCGTAACACCAAAAACGTTTAAATCGGTAATCTACGTACCTCAACTTTCAGAGCGTCTAATCAAGTCCAACTGTTACAACAATAATCAATTTAGAATAGCCCATAAACCCTGTAACACACTCAAAAACATGTTCAACAAAACCAAGTCCATAATACCTCCTATGGAAAAAAGCAACGTCATTTACAAAATTCCGTGCAATGGCAATAACTACGAAGCATGCAGAAGTATTTACGTAGGCACCACCAAATCGAAGTTAAAAACGAGAATAGCACAGCACAAATCGGACATGAAACATTGTCATAATTTAAATAACCAAAAAACTGCACTAACAGCCCACTGTGTATCTAGTGGCCACTGTCCAAACTTTGAGAAAGCGTCAGTATTACAACAACAAAATCACTATAGAAAGAGATTAACACTGGAAATGTTACACATAATACAGACACCACCAGACATACGACTAAACTTCAAAACAGACACGATCAACGTCGCTCACTTGTACAGACACTTACTCACAACAAAATCGACAGTACAAAACTCCACGCCAACGCGAACGGACGTTTAACTCAAAAATGTATGTATGTTTATAATATATGACATATTACATGTATGAAAATTTGTTTTTACATTGTTTTGTATAGTCCCTTGAAGACGGTTACCGATGTGTAACCGAAATATATCGGAATAAAAAATAAAAACTGGTGTTTTTATTACCAAAATATTGACCTCGAGCCGGTACACATAAAACCAATTTCTTTAAATATAAGGTCGCCAAAAAAGAATATTGTTTCTTTATTTATTTTATTTTTCCTAATTTTTTCTGGTATTTACATACTTATTTTTTTTACATAAATTTTTTTTTAATTGTGTTCTTTTCTTATATTATTGAGATTTTAGACTTTTTAATATACATTTTATATGCTTTTCTTATACTTTAATAACTTTCTTTTTTTTTTTGATCATTTGAATTTTTTTATTTATATTATTTTTTTATTGTTTTATTTATTTTTTTTCTAATAATTTTTTATTTATTTTTTCCTTCTTTTTGTTTATAAAAAAATTTCTTTTTGTCTTATTTTATTAACTTTTTTTCTTTGATAATTAAAATATTTTATTCGTATTATTTTTTTTTTTTATGTTTTATTCTTTTTTCTAATAATTTTTTTTAAATTTTTTCTTTCTGTTTGTTTATTTCTCTTTTTTTAAATATTTGTTTTTCAAATTTTCGTTATATTGTTTCTGTTATTTATTATTTTGGTTTCTTTCTAATTTTTTTCTAGTACTTATTATTAATATTTTTTTTCTATAATTTTGTAATATTTTATTTCTAAATGTTTCCATATGACCTGCTCTAAGTCAACTTCCGTCTGTCGCACAAGGTATACTATTTCTGACTGTGAACTTCAGTGCGTAAGTGAGCTTGATGACCGCGTCCTCTTTGATAGTAAGTTTTTTATAATAATCATATTAATTATGTAACTTCTAAATCTTACTCTATGCTTGGTTTTGTGAGGCGTAATATCTCCATACTTTCTGAGCCTTATACAATCAAACTTATATATACCTCGTTCATAAGGTCGCACATTGAATATGCTGTATTTATTTGGAGACCTTGTACTCAGTTAGCTATAAATAGAATCGAGAGGATACAGAAAATTTTTCTTAAGTATGCTCTGCTCTTCGTCTATTAAACTTTTCAGAATCCATGCCATCCTATTCTTCTCGGCTTATGCTCTTAGGGCTCAAGTCTCTTGAGTGTCGGCGATCTATACCCTGTTTAACTTTTGTACACAATATGATTAAGGGGGTTATTTACTGTCCTAATTTGTTGAAAAGGATTCGTTTTAAGGTTCCTCAACGAGTTCTTCGGAATATCTATCCTATAGAGATATCTTTAAATTACGCTAGTTATGCTCCTGTTACCCGCGCTATTTGTAAGTTGAGTAAAAAAGTCTCTCTTGATTTTTCGCTTCCGAGAGCCGATTTTTTGATAATTTTGAACTCCGCTATTTAAGCTGTATATTTTAATTACAATTTTGCTGTACGTAATACTTACTTAGATTCATAATATAGTCTATAAGGATTTTGGTCCAATGGCTTTATAAATAATAATAATATTATTATTATTTTTATTATTAATAAAAACTTTAGTCGTATGGCTATGTTAAAAATTAGTCGAGACTGATAAAACTTCCATATATAGAAACTATCAACTATAGCTTTAAAAAGATGTGTTGTACGGCCTACTAAAGAGCCAACATAGATTTGGAATAAATATTTCACAAGCACTGAGAAGGTAGTTGAAATTAACGAGTCGATAAATTGTCTACTCAAATTAAAAAAAAAAAAAAAAACAGATGGTACCAGCCACATTTAATAGAAGAAAATTTTGCAAGTCTTAAATAAATAGTCGTTGAAAATATCTTGGTTAAATGAGTTTTAGACGTCTTTCAAGATAATTTGACTACTTAGTTTTTATGCCTTATTTTGATAGAACAAACTAAAATAAGTAATTAAACATGCTCCCTGACATTATTTCTATCTCCATCCTGCCAACCATTACTACAAATGTTCTTCTATTTTTAAATTAGAAATTATATACTCCGCGAGCCGAGATTCGAACTCGAGTTTTTCTGACTATAACATTCTACCCAGGTAAAAATTTTGTAGACGACTACGCCCACTTCCTAAAAAATTGCTAAGGACTTGACAAAATGTTTAATAGGCTAACGGTGTTATACTGAAATTCTACCTCAGTGGTGAGTGATAGGGTACGACTTGATACGAAACACTGCTACAACAACAAAAACGACAACTTGATACGAAAATTAAAAAAAAAATTTAAATGCGCGTGGCGTCCCCCATGTTTTGTTAAACTTTCCACAAGATATTGATAACGTCATTAGTCGAATAAAAACTATATTATCGGTACGAAATTGGTTGAAAGTTACGCTCACATTTTAAATTTTAGAGCATTGTCTTTCGCTTTGTTTTAAATTTCAAAACATTTCACGTCAATTTTTAAATAACAAAGGCATATTTTCATAATTTGTTTTTACCTCTTAATCACTGTATAAGGTAGTTTTATTCTCCTTTCTCACTTCTGGAACTTATTATCAATTTCCCACTTTAACTTTCACGCTTTTCATTATATTTTCATTTTCAATTGAATTTCGCTAATTTCATTCAGCTAAGTTTATATTCATACTACCATACAAAATTGTTTATAATATACATTAGTACCATGACGGTTAGAGTTTATGATATCACTTATGAGATAAGGGACTAAAGAACTAAAATTTTCTCGCTAATTTCAAATAAATATGAAATAATAAAAAAATTCTCGCATTATTTTTCGACCAATTTTAGAATGCAATCAATTTTGATTTTTTTTTAAATGTTTCTAAAAATGTTGGGATAGAAAAATAAATATAGGGTTGCCACTTTGTATGCAAAAGTGGGTACTTACAACGAGATTTATTCAAAACTGCAATAAAGAAAGAAAATAAGCTCAGCAATCTTCGCTGGTAATTAATCTAATTTTAGTTAGTAGTAATATTCTTTAATATATAAACATTAGACAGCGAGGGATATTTAACACAATATAAAATGCAACAACGGATTGCTATAACATCACAAAATGCATACTCATACCGGGGGCAGGAGATTGACGAAAGCTTTAAAACACGAATAACTAATGAAGGGATGATGAAAAAAGAACACAGCTACCAAAACTATGCGTATAACAGAGAAATAAAAGTATTTAGTTATACAAATTCTATTAAGTGAAATGTTAAATTTATCTATATTATCTATTACTTTGTGATTTTATCAACAAATTGTCTCAACATAAAAGGAAGTTAAGAAAAAATATTAAGTTTAGTAGATTAAATTTTAGAAGATATTTTAAAGAACTTAAAAATTTCTATGGTCTTATAAAATGTCATCAATGGTATTAGATTTTGGGCAAGATGTTTCATACGAGACTATTTTTAGACTAGATTTTTTGAATTATTGCTAACCAGTATTTTCATACCACATTTTTATATCAGACTATGAAATTAGAACAGATTCCCGCCCCCCATATTTTTAGACCAGATTGAAGTTTTTAAACACTAATATTTACATTAAGCCGCCTTCGACAGCACGAAAAGGAGCTGCCGATATGCCGCTATGTCTGAATTTGGTTTCCCCGCAAAACTTATACGGCTGTGCAAAATGACGTTGAGCAACACCATCAGCTCAGTCAGAATTGGGAAGGACCTTTCCGAGCCATTCGAAACTAAACGAGCTTTCAGACAGGGTGACCCCCTATCATGCAATTTCTTTAATTTGATGCTGGAGAAAATTATACTTGCTGCAGAACTTAAGCGCACTGGAACAATATTCTATAAAGTCATGCAATTACTGGCATATGCTGATGACATTGATATCATCGGCCTAAACACCCGCGCTGTTAGTTCTGCTTACTCCAAACTGGAAAAAGAAGCGTTAAAGATGGGTTTGATGGTGAATGAGGACAAAACGAAGTACCTGCTGTCGTCGAGCAAAGAGTCAGCCCATACGCGCTTTGGCAACCACGCTACTGTTGGCAGCCATAATTTCGAAATAGTAAAAGTGTTCGTTTATTTGGGAACCAGCATCAACACTAGCAACAATATCAGCACTGAAATCCGGCGAAGAATCAATCTTGCCAATAAATGCTACTTTGGACTAGGTAGGCAACTGAAAAGTAAAGTCCTCTCTCGGCGAACGAAAATCATACTTTACAAGTCACTTATCGTACCCGTCCTGCTATATGGGGCAGAAGCATGGACCATGACAACAGCAGATGAAGCGGCTTTGGGAGTGTTCGAGAAAAAAGTTCTTCGAAAGATTTATGGACCACTACGCATTGGCGATGGCGAGTACCGAAGAAGATTTAATGATGTGCTGTACGAGCTATACGCAGACATCAACATAGTTCAGTGAATTAAAACGCAGCGGCTGCGCTGGCTAGGCCATGTTATGCGAATGAAAGATGATGCTACGGTCAAGAAAGTGTTTCTATCGGAACCCGCCTATGGAAGCAGAGGTAGAGGGCGGCCCCCACTCCGTTGGAAGGACCAGGTGGAAAACGATTTAAACTCCCTTGGTGTGACCAATTGGCGCCGATTGGCGGAGCAACTGGCGCGCCTTGTTGGACGGCCATAACCGTTTAAACGGTAAGCGCCAATTAAGTAAGTAGGTAAATAATTTTAATAACATATTATATTTTTAATCAATTTTTTTTGTCCATATTCCTAGACCTGATTGAAATTTTTTAACACGTTACTACTTAGGTAACGAAAACCACATCAATCGTCAAAAAAAAACCAAAAACTTAAGACTTTTTAAGGTTTTCTAAAACCTTATTATTGATAGCTAGATTTTAGACCAGATTTTTTATACGGGCCAATTTTACAATTTTCTTTTAACGACCGCCGTGGTGTGATTGTTACGTGCTCCGCCTACCACGCCAAAGACCCTGTGTTTACGCCCCGGGCAAAGCAACATCAAAATTTTAGAAACAAGGTTTTTCAATTAGAAGAAATTTTTTCTAAGCATGGTCGCCCCTCGGCAGTGTTTAGCAAGCACTACGAGTGTATGTCTGCCAGAAATGCTCTCAGTAAAAATCCATCTGCCTTGCAGATGCCGTTCGGATCTGGCACAAAACGCGTATAACGTTATAAAAACTAGTGTATAAAGCAAAAAAAGTCACAGTAGTCAAGAGATGTTTAAAGCTTGTGTAAAACTTTTAGTTATTACCAGATTTTAGACCAGATTTTTAAAACAGATTATCTTTAAATGGTAATTTTATAGAGCATATTATTTTTAACGCTTCTTAGAATAATTTGAGCTTTTAATAGATTTCAAACATTTAAATTTATTCTCCAAATAATTTGTAAGTTTTAAATCTCGAAGAAAAATTAATACAGATCATATTATATGAATTTCGAAAAAATTTCTCAGTTATAAAATGTTGTAAAAGTTAGAAATTTTCTATATAAATTTCATAAAAATTTCGAATGTTTCAAATGACAAAAAAATTTTCATTCTCTGATGCAGATTAATCATTGACTTAATAATCCCAGCGCACTTATTTGAATTTCAGTTGCTTGTATGATTTAAGTCGAGATAAAAAACGTTTGCACTGCATCAAAAAGTGTAATTGGCGATAATCTTAATTTGAATTTGAATTTATTTCTTTTTTCGTTTTTGTACAACTAAGACTATTTCATTCAAATTTAAAGTGAATAATTGTTGCAAGTTAAAAATTAAAATGTTAATCTCGACAATAAGCCTTAAGCCTGCATAAATGAATCTAAGTGTATGAAGAGAACAATTCATTGACTAAAAATTATCTCAATAGACTAAATTGCTTTATTTTATTCCAAATTTGAGCGTTGCTAATTAAAAGGAAATTCTAATTGATGGTTTTTTTAAGCAGACTTTTTAATTTGAGTCTTTAATTTAAGATTGTACATCTGTTTTTCAACTTTTATCTAAAGTCGCTTATAAAGACTTTAATAAAATGTTTTCTGCAAATTATTTGATAACATAAATTTTTTAGATGCAAATAATGATTTATTATCAACTAAAAATAATTTCATTTACTAATACAATATAATTCATACATACAAATGCAAATTAATTTCTACGGTCTTTCTACAGGTTTTCTCTAACACTTTAAACTACAGACGAAGTAACAAAAATATATACATTAATCCAGTTATAGCACTCACCCGTTCGACGTACTAAAATCAATTCCAATACATGCACAAAATCAGCAAAAAATTGTTATCACCATGCAGATATTTTATCGTGATTAATGAATAACGATTAGATGAAAGAGTTGAAATATTTGAATTTTTCATGCATATCCAGTGAATTTTTTGGTAATTTTTTTGTGATTTTTTTTTTCATTTCAAAGGAAGCATTTTCTCATAACAAATCCAATTTGTGTGTTTTAAGTGTTTTACCGCCAACGTTCACGTTCACGCGCCACGTTTCATCATCAAAACGAATAGTGGTTTACAAATGTTGAAAAAAATAGAAGAAAAACAAAAGGAGTATTTCAATTAATTACGCACAGCCTCATGCACCAAATGCGAAACACAAAAGGCATAACACACACATACACACAAAACATATACAAACAAACATTTGTCATAGAAAAAGTAGTAAGTACTACTGTGAATACCATAAACAAAGAGACAACTGCATGTATGCATGAATGAAAACAAATAAAGGAAAAATAATACGCACACACACCCAAATAGTTCGACATGGCGACACATAAACTACCTACGATACCAACACTATTACCAACTTTACAGACTGACATAAAAGGAAATAAAATGGAATAAAATAGACAACACCACACTATCAAATAAAGGATTTACATGTAAATGTTTGTAGTTGTGTGAATGACTATTTGTTTGTGTGTGTGTGTTTTTTGGCATTCACTATGCATTCCACCGCATCGTCACTTTCACCTGCATCGCAATTGCTTGCATGCGCCAATCAAATATGTATGTACCAACAATGCATTGAAGCCACCGTCAAAAACGCCTTCCTTTCCTGGCCTCCAAATACGCCTATCACTATTATCAGCATTTTCCCATCCGCTTAACCACCTTCGTGACTTGCGACTTAAGCACTCGTGCAACATATGGTATGCATACGCACATGCCTACCTATGGTGGGTACATATGAAACTACATTAAGGTAATCCAACTTACAAAGGTTATAGCAAACTTATAAACATATAGTCGTGAATCTCCATGCATTTTAATAAAATCTTCTTTTCACGTGGCCGAATTTTAATTTTTAAGGCGTGGGGTAGCGCTCGTAAAGCTCTATGCTAATATTGAGTTAAAAAAAAACAAAGGGAAAATCTCTACTCGACTTTAGATGGAAACCTGCTTCACCGCTGGTAATAAGCGGCCTTAACGGAATGTCATCCTTCCCCACTAGCATGGCCTATTAACTATTTTAAGCGCTACAAGTCTCCGTGCCAAATGGCATAATTCCTTCATAACTACACTATCTCGGCCTAAACTCTCTTTATAGGTTATCGCGCCTTACATTTGTATTAATTTATTTATCTACATTACCACTTGCAGAATTTCTTGCCGCCGGCAGGCCCCTAAGTGTAAAACGGTCAAAGTCACGTTCATCGCAAATGTGTAAAAAAAAAACTCATATCTCTCACAAAGGCTTAAGATTAGCCGGAACTGCTCAGTTTAAAAGGCTTTAACATCTGGTTTAACTTTACGTAAAGATATGGCTATCTTCAGAACCTTTTGCAAAGACAGGTTAACAAATAGGGCTCTTCAGTTTGTTTTCGAATTAATATAAGGCTCACTGAAGATCAAGGAGCTAGTGCTAGTTTATTTTATTGACATCCAAGCAGCCTTCAACCATGTCGTATCAGCGGCCATTGATAGGACCTACTAGTATTGGGAGTAGAATCTACGAATCTACTGTGATTACTGCGTGGCAAAACTGTCACGGCGTCGGAGGTGTCAGCGGCGGTTCATAGAAAACTTAAACCTACCCTTGTTGTAGGTCGTGCCTGTGAACTACTTGCCTCAGGACGTTGAGGGTAGAGGTGGTCGGGTGGTGGTTAAGCAGATGAATTGGCGATTCTTGCCAGAGGAAAATTTGTATATACATATGTTTTAAAGGAGTACCTAGGTCGCATACCCAAATCGTCTGAATCATGTGGATTCGCTCTCAACCATATGTGCAAGATTACTGAATTTATATCACACTTAATTGGTCAGACAGGATATGGTACCTTGTGATTATTCTCGATAGCAAATCATCACGGATTACGAATTGTTGTGCTTGCCTTGTACTGCTGAGGGGCAATTGATACAAGCTGAGGCTTTTTCCGATATTGATATATTGACTGTAGGATTTGGTGGTTGAGGTGATTATTTTCCATGGAGTTCGAGCAAGCCCTTGCAAATTAATGTTGTTCCAAAGTTCTTTATCATCAAAGTATTCCACAAAGCGAAAATTATAATAATGCTATTATCAATCTATCAAAAATACCTAATTTTTAGGCTCACCCTAATGTGGGTATACTCGTGCATATAATTGACTGTGTTTGTGGTTATGTGTCCATAAACAGTTAGTGACAGTACACCGCCAAGAAGCATGTCGTGCATTTCAAGGATGTTGTTGATAATTGCTATCTCGAGAATGAAAAAAAAATTTATAAATAAAAAGCAATGCACAGAATGTAGGCCCGTCTACAGGTGCGACTATAAATGTGGAGCTCGATTTATTTAGTGTGAAACTTCTAAGGCAGTTTGGATCATAACAATCATATGTCTTAATAATGTTAGAGGAAATTCCTCCTTATAACACCATAGAGACATCTTATCTCAGATAGGGTTTACTTTAGTAGAGTAGTATGCTGGGAGGACCTGTCCTACATTTTGAAGATCTTTAGCAAAGCATTCTAGAACGAGAATTCAGAAGACAAACGACACTTGCCGAGCCAACTTACTAATCATGCTTTTAGGCCGTAGAAAAGGGTGGGTTGTTTGTCTTGCCTAGTATCGACTTCTGTGCGGTGACTTAAGGAGAGCTACATATGCTTTAGAGTCTCTATCTATTTCGGCTACGAGAAGTTTCAAATATAATGAAGGCACCGACTTAAGTACTTTGCTATGGAATGCAATCTGGCTACCTGCGACGCCAGCACTAAGACCAATATGATAACGATGAAGAGAAACTTGAGTTTCATATACTTGGGAAGCGTAATCATAAATGTAACCGTAACTTTAAATGTAATTATTATATAAATTAAATTGGGTTAGACTGAAATGACAGCCCAGCCCTTGATAGCGAAAAGCAAGAGTCGCTCCGGTATATGGAACCGGATGCCGTGTAATAGTAATCGTAGCTGTAACTGTGAATGTAACTTGAACTGGAACTGTAACTGTACATATAACTGGAACTGTAGCTGTGTACAGTTAGAGTGTAAGGTACTGTAACTGTCAACCTAACAATAACTATAAGCTTACACGTAACTGTAACTTAAACTGTAAGCACTTCCTGCGACTTATTTAGATATTTACATGTAGGCCGGTGTGCAGGACTGAAAATCACCGTAAAAAAAGAGTAAGTAACCGAAACATGTCGGCGGAAACGAAACTATGTCAACTTTTTAGCTCTACTGTGTACATTGAAGGATTGTTAACGTTAAAAGTACGAGCAAGCAGTGCTAGACGGCAGGTCGGAAGACGGTTGGACGAAACAAGCTCAATAGTAAAACGCGCGCGCTCTCAAGATGTTGAAGCAAATTAAATGAGTACCTCCGACATCACCACCTCTGTTGAATGTGATGGACGAAACAAACGAAGCGCATGAGGAGCCTTCAATGTGATGAAGTGATGGCGGTGCTGTTGCTGTTGCTGACAACAATATCTGCCACTGAAAATTGTTAAAAACATATGGAAGCGAGCACGAAAATGAATACAGTTTCTTTGGCACACAGCAATAGGACCCTGAGTTGGCGAATGACGAATAGCGGTTTATGGTTGAATGTTGAGCACGGCACACCAAATGTGTATACAGTGATGAATGGGCAGATGATTCGCTAAATGAATTTATGTATGCAAGTATGTGTAAGAGAATCTGTGTGGGCGTGTGTGTACCTGTATATTGGAAAATATACTTAGATGGATGGATATTTGTATGGATTCTGCTTGCGACATACCAACAAAGTACTAAGCTTGCACTACAACAACATGCTATTTCGGATACGAAAAAGGTATTGACTAGCGGGTGTTAGGTGCTGAAAACACTAATGATAGCATGCTCTCAAGGCTTGTATGCATAAAGACACACTTACTTTTCATGATACGATTTCGATATTCGTCGTCGCGTTGCATGGTTACACTGCCACCACCGTTTGAAACCATCGAGCTCACTTGTTCCATAGGTACAATATCCTGTAATTAAAAGAAAAGGAAAAAATAAAATAACAACATTAATAAAGTAAAAATAGTAGTAGCCCATGGGACAAAATTAATCAACTGCGCTTCGATTAAATGGCAAGTTGTATGGCCTTTTAATTAAATTAATTACGTAAACCCAGTTGAACGAGGGGCTGAAGTGCAGACATCAGCACATGACTAATTGGAGTGCATGAACCAACTCAATCAGAAATTAATTAATTGGAGCGGAAGTAAGGAAGAAGCATTTAAGAAAGATAGGTGAGTCTTACCAAAGAGTCTTAAAGATAACGGTAGGTAAGTACAGTTAAGTGCACTATAATAGCAACATGAAGTGGCGTTAGCGGTACTTTTGTGCGATTAGAGAAATGCAATTAAGGATGCATTTTTCAATCGCTCAACCCACAACTTCTAACTCTTTAGATTGGTAGCTCTGTAATAACGTCAAAGTTTTAGTTCAGAATCATTGCCACTCCGCATAGAGTTTCTTCCGAGAAGATGATTACCTGCGTTAATGTTAAATTACCACAGGTTTTATTTCGAGCGTTTTTGTAGCATTTTGGAATAACATAAGGTGTTTTCAAAGCATTGCGTTAACTTCGCAACTTTTTCGTATTGTTTTTGCAATGAATTTGAGACTATTCCAGTTTCGGTGCCATATTGGTACTTTTTTAAAGGTCTTTTCGAAAGCAATATGGAGTTATTTTCGGAATATTTTGGAAGCTAAAATGTCATAAATGACAAGAAGTAACTTCTTCCATAATAGAAAATGATTTAAAAAGACCTTTTATTGAAATATGTGACTTTTCGTCATAAGTGATATTTGAAACCCGTGACTTTTTTACAATTTTTGTGGTCACTTCGTGAAGCATTCGCTTCAGATAAAAATAACCGGTTTTGAAATAACTGACCGAAAAGTCACAAATAAGCAAAAAAAATCAATTCAAGAATAGTCGCTTATATTAAAAGAGTTAAAAATTGTTGGAGGATATGGCTATTCATTGGATATGGCGTTCAGCTGGTTTTATTGGTGGTATTTTGAAAGCGTTGACTTTTTTGGATTGGCTCTTTTGTAGGTTTAAAAAAATCACTTGTCGGAAGTAGTAAATGGTTTGAAAAAAACTTTTATTGGAACATGTGAATATTTCTTTGGACTACCCCTTTTTCTGACAATACCAACTTATCTTTTTCTCGAGGTAAATTATATACCATCTTTGGTATAATTTCGGAATAGCTTCATGAAATATTCAGGTCCTAGAAAATATTCCAGTTTTGAAATAAGTCAAAAAAATCAATTGGTACGTGAAAGTCACAGCGCGTTAGAAAGTCACTTGTTTCATATTAGTCAAAAGTTTCAAAAAAAACTTTTACTGAAAATGTTATAATTTTCTCTCTACTGTTATTTTAATACCTGAAACTATTTGGGATCAGCTTTTTGGCACAAGTGTTTGTAATTAAGCTCAATTTTCTGAGGCGGGGACCTATTGCGGGCCCAAGAAAAGTCAATTGGGCAAAATAGTCAAAGGTTTAAGAAAAAAACTTTCATTGGATCATGCTCTATGCTTACTGGGAGTTTTCCTTGGAATAATTTCGAAATCACTGGTTGCCTTAAGTTAAAAAGTCACTTCACTGATTTTATCGGGGACAATGCGCTACGTCCTTTCGGAATCACTTCGTGACATGTTCCGTTCCGAGAAAGAAGTCATCTGTCTTATAATGGTCAATGGTTTGAAACTAGTGTTGCTTTGAAACGAAAAAGTCACATGTTCAAGCTTCTCAAACGTTCAAATGGGGGTAATTATAAAAACTAACCTAGTACCATCCACATCGATAATAACCGAAGGCTTCGGGTAATATTATCGATGTTGATGGTCCAGGAACATCTTTATAAATACCTCCATTTAAACGTTTCAGAAACTTGTGCATATGTCTTTTTTGTCACGAGTGACTTTTTTCATCAGATATTTTATGCCACCGGTAATTTTTGGAAAACAATATGTGATCTTTTCAGACTTTTTCCATAAAGGTCAACCGCATAGGAAACTTGTTTTGAAACATGTGACTTTTCCTCGCTAGTGACAATTTGTCACTCCAGATTTTCTGATTTGAGTCTTGTGCTTCTTTATTCAAAATCGGCAACTTTTTTTATATCACAAGTGATTTTTGGAAAATAACATATGACTTTTTTGTCACAAGTGATTTTTATAGAATAAGATTTTTGCCACTAGTGTTCTTTTACTTAGAAGCAGTGACTTTTTTTGAGCCAATTACATTTTTGATGCCGTGATTTTTCGTATTCGGATAAATTTTGAGAATCAGCTAATTCTTAAGAAGCGATCCCGCATCATTACAAATATCACGAGATGTTCCTATATTGGTTCCAATATGGTGCAGAAATAACCGCGGACACAACTATGGAATATTTAGCAAACTATGCCAAAAAATTGATTCCGAAATGAGCCTGAAAAGATTCCGAATCGATATCGAACAATCCTTTTATGTTGGTCTTGGAAGTCGTTTGGACATGGTTTCAAAAGTATGCGATTTCACAAAATAATAAGTAATGGAAAAGAAATTCATGCATTTTTTTTTTTTCATTTCACAGAAAAAGAATTCCCTTCTGATAAAATTTAAAACAATGTAAGGAATTAATTCAAATTAAATTAGCGGGTTTTTGATCTCCCGTGGTTTTATTAGTCATTGTTGTCTATGACAAGCTTGGGGTTACATTATCATACTATGTATGTATATCTATATATACTATACATTCTTTGAAGATGACAAAGTGAAAGAAAATATAAAAGCTATATTAATATTGACAAAATGGGAAAATGCAATATCACGACAGAAGGCACACGAGCCACATGTAAAATTTAACTTAAATATAAAAAAATAAAAAGAACAAGTAAAAGTGTCTAAGTTCGGGTGTAACCGAACATTATATACTCAGCGTGAGCTTCAATTGTACATTTCATTTCAGATAAATTACTTTTCTACATAAAACGTGGCACCGCCCGTTTAAAATATTTCTCCCCATTTCCTCTTACAATAAAACTTGATAAGTGAAATATCATTGATTTAAAACTATTTTTTGCTAAGTTATAGCTTATTATTCTAGTCTACGACCCTTTTAAACCTTCTAAACTTGTTTTATATCTAATTGGCCGTGGTCTTCAACCGATCTCGTTCATTTTTCCTAGAAATATTTCCTGATATAGGGAAAATGTGTGTACCCAATTTTATTACGATCCGTTAATTTTTCTTCGAGTTATGGCTCCCGAAACATAGAAAATTGCTTAGTCATAAAAGGCGAGGTGCCACGCCCATTTTCTTAAATTTGAAGTTTGTCCTATTTATTGTTATAAATCCACTTGGGAAATGAAATACCATTGATATAAAGCTCTTTTTTGCAAAGATGTAGATTATTTTATTCACCCGCGACCCTTTTAAAAATCTTTTATATAAAAGTGGGCGTGGTCCTCAACCGATTTTGTTAATTTTTCTTCAAAGCATTCCTTATAGTAAAGGCAACCGCTCTGCCGAATTTTGTTACGCTGGGTTTAACGGTTTTTGATTTATGATTAATCATATTTGTAAAATTGATTTTATCACAAGTGGGCGGTGCCAGTCCCATTTTAAAAAAAAATTTACAAATTTTTATCAAGAGTCTCAAAATCAGTCCACACATCAAATTTCGACATTCTAGGTGTATTATTTACTAAATAATCAGGTTTTTTGTGTTTTCCACAATGTTACATATATATATAAAGTGGGCGTGGTTATCATTCGATTTCGCTCATTTTCAATACCAATCTCTTCTGGGTACAGATAAGCTCGTGCACCAAATTTGGTGAAGATATCTCAATATTTACTCAAGTTATCGTGCTAACGGGCGGACGGATATGGTTCAATCAATTTTTTTTCGATACTGATGATTTCGACATATGGAAGTCTATATCTATATCGATTCATTTATACCTGTACATCCAACCGTTATCCAATCAAAGTTAATATACTCTGTGTGCAAAGCACGCTGAGTATAATGAAAACACAAAAGCACAACAGGCAGACTTTCCAAAGAACACTAGAAAAACAAGCACAAAACAAAGTTATATATTTTTATTTATTGCCGTAAATATAATATTCACGTTTACAATCTCAAACTAGACTTTAGTAGGCACGTACTAAGGATCTACACCGACTCGATTTCCTTAATTTCCTCTTAACAAACTTTTTACAAATAAACAATTATTTTTACTTATACCTGCATCACTGGAACTTCATCAATTTCAAGCGTATAAATATTGTGCCTCATTAGCATTGTTCTCAGTTACTCAGTCTATTTGGCAACGTTAAGCCCTTTTAAGTGAAATTCGATAGGAACTCCTTAGGCAAGCAAAGCAATTAAAACGCTTGCAAATAATAAACAATTTCACAATTAATTAACAACACAGTACACTTTTCTTGTTTGCTCTTTTTACTTTCGTTTAGTTTCAGATTAATTTAATTATTAGTTTTTATATTTACTAACTAAAAGCTTAATGAAATGTTGAACCGCGTACAAGAATAGAGGTGTTGTTAATATTTTGTATTTTCATTAGTTACTGCGCATGCAATGATTACCTCTACTGACTGCAGCCCTAATGTCGATAAATTTCATTTACTTGTTTACCCAGTAGTGAAAGGAAGTGTGAAAAAAATTATATTGAGCTAGTTCTCTTATAGTCTCTACTAGTGTTGATGACTGAAAATGAATGCACACATACATCTATATATATAAAAATAAATCGTGGTGAGTGTATGTTCGGATGCTTAAAACTTGAAAACTAATGGACCAACTTTTATAAATTTTTTTAGGTATATTATATAGGTACCCGAATAGGCTATAGGCTATATTTCATACCGCTGGGTACCTAGAGTCCTGATACCAAAACGTGGACCCGGGTACCACTAGAATGTGTTTATACAATATGTATTTTAAATGAAAGCTGTTGATGAGTGCTTTACTGCAGAACAATTTTCAAACCTCTGGATGACTGGGGTCTCGAGATATAGCCCAAAACGTGGACCCGGCTACCACTAGAATGTGTTTATACAATATGGATATCAAATGGAAGCTGTTGAAAAGGGCATTCGTAAAGGGTATTTTTTATACCGCTGGGTGACTAGAAGTAACAAGAAGGTTCAAAACATATTATCAAGCAATATTTCATGCCATTCCTTCCATAGTAAACTTTACCAAGTAGCGCAACTAACAGCTGATCGCTCAAAATTAGTACACACACACAAACATACTAATGGCTATATTACGGAAATCTTTAGGGAAATTCAAGTTCAATTTTTAACTTACTTACTTAAATTTGTAAACAGACATAAAATGCTATAATTTTGGAATATATAGCATCTAGGACACTTTAATTGCAGTAATTGAAAGAAAATGTTTGCTTATACTCAAGTGGTTAATTATTTTTTCTAAATTTATCCTTAATATTGCTACAATGTTTGAAGGTAAATTAATGCAATGCAACTCTGCTCTTCCTACTGTTCTTCATTCCACTCCTTTCGGGTGCCTTCTTTCACTGAATTCGAGTGTCTTCCACTATTCGCAACATAACTTCAATTTAAGCTGTCAAATTATATAGTAAACAATGATTACTTCGCGGGTATGGGATTAACCATGCTATTTTATATGAGAAAGATTTCTTTCCACGTGGTGAATCCCATCCTCGCGTATTACGCACAGTGTTGAATAGCAGCAACTCTTGATTACAGATGTCACCCGTTCATGCTATAATATTCGTAGGTAGCATTATATGACTAGCAGCAAATACTCTTTAAACATAAGAGGCGCATTGTAGAGTTCAAAAACTTTGTGGAAATTGTAGGATGGCTGTTAGAGGAATTCACCATACTTTTTGCTATGCTGTCCCCCTAATTTTTTAAGGCTCTATAACTCTGTAATTTATTTTGCCTTTGGAAAAATTACCTATTTGTAAATAAGCTGGCTGAAAAATATTGGCATAACAGCTTAAGTTAAATCAACAATTGAAAATCTCAGCCAAAAGATGGCGCATTGTAGAGTTCAAAAACTTTGTGGAAATTGTAGGACGGCTGTAAGAGAAATTCACCATACCTTTTGCTATGCTATCCCCCTAATTTTTTAAGGCTGTATAACTCTGTAATTTATTTTGCCTTTGGAAAAATTACCTATTTGAAAATAAGCTGGCTGAAAAATATTGGCATAACAGCTTAAGTTAAATCAACAATTGAAAATCTCAGCCAAGCGATTTGTAAAAAAGCTAATTTGCCTATTTGTTTCTTATTTGCTCGATATAGGGTGTGCTCGAGCTGCAGCAGTGTTACGTTTTATAATAGCGCATAACGTTCTTCAGCACAATTTTAGAGCGTTCGTTGAACGAAATGTTGACAATCTATTGATCATCGCTAGGAAATTAGCGCCATTGCATCAACTAAGTAGCACTTTAGCAATACTACTGTTATTATTTGGCTGCTCAAATACACCCATATTAATTGTGCATTAATCTTAAATATAAAACTCAAAAATGACTCCGGTTGTTATGTACGCAGCATTTATTTGGTTCAAAGTCACAGCCAATAATAGCCAAAGCCATAATAATTTACATCATCAATTCTTTCTCTGATTCAAAAGCTGAACTACCAGCGCTACCGTCATCAGCTCAGTGTCATCATTTCCAGTAGCGCCAATAACACCAAACTCGTGCCTGACAAACAAAAATCGTTTCACTCAATAGCGCAAGTGAAATGTACTACGCATTCACTACTGAGTAGAGTCAAAAATTCGCTTGGAGTCATTGAGCTACCATTGAGCTGGCACCGGCATTGGCGCTGGCGCCTTGCAATTTACATCACTAAAATTGCGCGAATGGCCAGGCTTATGACTTTTTTAATCCAGAGTCGCAGCCGTCCCACTTTGTGGCGAATGAACTACTCTACAATGCTCCCTCTTATTAATCTACTCTCTTTGATGAAAACTATCTTAACCTAACTTGGTTGAGTGAACGCGCAATTTTAGCAGCCAAAAATAGTGATGTTAATAAGTTAAATTGGACGATCCAAAACCAAAGAATTACAATTCTACAAATCAATCGATCGAATTGATAATTATGAGGATATATTAAATTATCCTACAGAATTTTTAGATTCTTTAGATTTGCCACCTCACAATTTGCGTCTCAAAGTTGGATCTGTAGTTATTATGCTTCGTAATCTGCATGCATCAAAACTGTGTAATGGAATAAGATTGATTGTAACCAAGCTTGTGAGCAATTTGATAATGACAAAGCCTTTAAAAAGATCCTTCAAGGGAGAGGAATGCCTGATTCCGAGAATACCCTTGACTTCAAATGATTTGCCATTTTAGTTTAGGCGCATTCAGTTTCCAGTGACACTTGCATATGCGATTACCATTAACAAGTCACAAGGACAGTCGTTGCAAGTCTGTGGCATAAATTAAGAGATGTTATGCTTTTCAGACTATATGTAGCGTATTCCCGAGTTGGGAAACCATCAACACTTTTTATTTACGCTCCAGATCAAAAAACTAAAAATGTTGTGTATCGTGCAGCTTTGAATTGAGCAACTAATTACTCTGCCCTTTTTATAGGGTGCAATAAGATGAATAGAATTCAATGATACAATATTTAATTTAATTTTATTTTCTGAAACAAATATACTTAGCGTTCTGAATTTAATTGAAATAATAATTTTAATAAATTTATAACCTAAGTTATTAGCATTCACAAATTTCTAACCCAAACTAGAAGTCTCGAAATTAATTCATTAAAACAATATATTTTGGGCAAAACGAAGTTTGCCGGGGTCAGCTAGTATAACCAATAAAATTACTTTGTTCCTGAATAAAAACTTGAAGATGGCTACGCAAAGCAACAATGTACTACAAGATTTGTCTTCGTCCAAAATTCGTCTTGCTCTGAATGAATTTGATCGCATAAAACCCTATATTGTAATTCGACGGCAAATTTTGAGTCCGTATAAAAATGTGACTTGAAATTCGTCGGCGAATTTAAGTACGCCTATAAAAGGCGAAACTCACCAACCAATTTTCATTGGGTAAAAAAAATATACGCTAAACAAATTTTTCTTAAAACTCGTCAGCGAATTTTCACACAACATGCCAGAGAAATTTATTTGGCTTATAAATGTTTACAAAAGACTTATTCACCAAGAAATTTTCATTCGGTAAAAAATTTGTCAAAAAATAAATTATCGTAATTCGACAATTCGTTAGCGATATTCAATTCAAAACGTTTGTGGCGTTCAAGTCCTTTTAAATTTATTTAAAAAATATTTCCTCAATTTACCAGACAATTTTCGTCTAATTGAAAAATTTCCTAAATTTCGTTTAAAAAATTCAACAAAATACGCAAGCGCTTTTTAGTTGTTAAATTAAATTCACCAGCAAACTAACATTTGCAAGAGAAATTCGAGCACAAATTCGCATTCCCCCCAAAATTTGTTTTTAGATATTTCGGGAAATTTTTTCAAAAATTCTTCCAAGTGTTTCGAATGAACTTTCTTTCGCCAAAGCTCACCTAGCAGTTTTCAGCGAAATTCGTCGAAGCTTAAGTAGTAAGCTAAAAAACTCGACCAAAATCCGTTACCGAAGTCCCGCACAATTCGAAAGCGTGTTTTAGTTCGCTTATATATCTAAAATTCTTCTGCGAGATTTGCCAAAGGTCGTTTAAGAATTTTGAAACAATTCGCCAAAGAATTTTGAATCAGTTGAATTCGTCAAAAAATATTTATAATTAAAATTTAGCAACAACCGCGTTATCAAATTACAATTCCCCCAAAAATTTGTCTAAAGGTCTTCAAAGAAGTTTAGCGGCAAAATTTCTTTCCCAATAAAATATGACTAAATTTCGTTGGCGATATTCGTTACAATTTGGCGCGAGTTTTGATTGACCTGAAACAGTGCCTTAAATTTTTGGAAAAATTTACAACAAATTTTAATTCGCAGAAAAAACTTAAATATTCATCCTAGAATTTTCAGTAAAATTCGTCAGCAAAACTGGTTACGGTATACAATTTTACAAAAGTTAATAAGCGCCTTTTAAAAAATGTTTCTGCAATTATTTAGCGGAAGTTTTCAGCAATTTCTGCAGGGTACTAACAAATTTTCTTTCATGCATGCTAACAAATTTCCGTAAAAAACCAAATTTGTCTAAAATTCTTTGACAAAATTCGTCACCGGCAGAGAATTTTAATTAGAATAAAGTCGTATCTTAAACCCTTTAGTAAAATTCAGCGAATTCGCATTCAGAAAAAAGTTGCCTATTAAATTTTTCTACATATTTCTACTAAGAGTTGGCTTACCAACACCGTTTTCACCTTCCCATATCATCATCGTCCCCTTCATTATCATCAATGTAATTCGCATTTTCTCTGTCTTACTTCTTCTTGCTTTGTCTTTTATTCTGCCAGTCTTTTTCCTCTCTTTTTTCATTAATAACCTGAATCTCAGTTTTTATTGTTCTTATTTGGTTTATGTACACTGCCTTGTAAAAAATACTTAAAATAGGTCTAGTCATTTATCGAGATCATAAAAATGTTCACTACTGCGTTGTTATTTACTAGCAAACTCTTCGATATGCGCCTTTATATTTGTCCATAAGCATTTGTCAAATGTGCGACAGCAATTGTCATACAGTTTTGTATTTGATTGCCTTAAGTATTTAAGCATTTCAACGTATAAGTATGTTGCCTACATATTTACACATTTCCAGTTAATACAGATATAAAGAAGCTTATATTTGTCATATGCAGACATATTTACAAAACAAATTTGGATACAAATACTCATATTTACTATTTGGACATATTATTCACACACAACCAGGCTTTTATTACACTGGATCACAAATTCCAATTTTTTTTTTTTTGCACCAGAGACGCCATCATGAAATTCTTTTGTAAAATTACCCCTGATTCCGAAAATCAAGGTTGTTTTTAATTCTATGGTAACGTTTTTGGGATATTTACGAATAACGATTTTTTCCAAAAAAAAAAAAAATTGGGTCCACTTAATCATATATATTTCTAGAACAAATTGAGCAATTTCAAAACAGTTTGAAGCTTTTAAAATGTAATAAAGTTTTCTATAAACTGTGTATACAACGCTTTTTGCTAGGCCCTGCAGATTCAAAGATAACGAACAATCATTACGGATTTTTTCCATTTTTTTTTGTAAAAATATAAAAAATTTTGTATTTTACGAGGAAGGATCTCGAAAACTTTTTATTTTTTTGCAGATTTGTTTTTTTCTCTCTAAGCTCGGTTTTGTTATCAAAAAATGAGCTTTCATTCAACAAAATCGATGGACTAATACAAAAGTTATAAGCATTCAAGTAAATCAGTTAGTTAGCGAATACTAACACATATGTACCAGTAGGGTACTTAAGTATTAAATGGATATATTTACTTGAATGCTTATAACTTTTGTACTAGTCCATCGATTTTGTTGAATAAAAGCTTATTTTTTTATAATAAAACAGAGCTTAGAGAGAAAAAAATCTGCAAAAAAATGAAAAGCTTTCGAGATCCTTCGTCGCAAAGTACAAATTTTAAAAAGTCCGTAATGATTGTTCGTTATCTTTAAATCTGCAGGGCCTACCAAAAAGTATTGTACACACAGTTTATAACAAATTTTATTACCTTTTAAAAGCTTCAAACCGTTTTGGAATTGCTCAATTCGTTCTTTAGATATATATAATTAAGTGGACCGAATGTTTTTTTTTTTTTTTGAGTTATTCGTAAATATCTCAAAAACATTACCATAGAATTTAAATAACCTTGATTTTCGAAATCAGGGGGTGATTTTACATAGGAATTTCATAATGGCGTCTCTGGGGCATTTTGGCTGTAAACCAGTGTTATTATTCTGCCAAGCATCAAGGTCTCAATGGGCAGAATGTCCAACATGGCGTATACGTAATTATTGTGATTATGTCTGGTGATTTTGAAGTCCCCTAATGACTTCAGTATTTACATATTTATGTCTAAATGATAAATAGACAATTTATTTATTTATCTTCACATACTTGTTCGTATGTATGTTTCTTTTTATGTTTTTTCTATTTAATTAATTTCTTTTTATGGTAAATGGAAATTATTTTGAGATGCAAAGTAGTCTGGGTTTAGTAAATGACACTCGCGCGTGTGTGTGTCATAAGCTGGTTTCCCCATGCAAATAAAAAGCAATGTACAAGAGCTATTTTGCTTAATGGAGCTAATTAATGCACGTGTCGGTTAATTAATTTTCTGCAATTAACATAAAATAGTAGAACACTTAAATTGGTCAAAGTTCATTGAAATAGCATTTGCGACAGTGAAACCTGAACTTATGTGAAAGACATCGCAAGGCAAGGACAAACCACCAAGGATAGATATTCTCTTGCCAAAATAATATTAAGGAAAACCGGATGAAATTGCAATGAAAAAAGGCCGATCTACTTTATGTAACGTAATGATCATTGGCATAATCCTTTCGCGCAATGAGTGATGACATTTACGAATCCCATCCAACCAGCCGCAAACTACTGTTTATCCTCTATAGTTAGTCAAGTTTAAGCGCAGCACTGCTCATGATTCATAACCGATCTGTTATAAAAAAAACTCTCCTCGAATATTGCAACTTGATTCCTTCTGGCTCAGGCTCTCCTAGACCAAAAATATTATCAGTTTTTATGAAACCTGGCACAATGAAATAATTAGCCAAGTAAGCATAGGATGGTATGGCTCTAGATACCCTGCAAAAATCGCGAGTACTCCATGCATGCATGTATGGAGTACTCGCTATGGACCAAGCGAGTGCTCCAAAATTAACCACAATTCATACAAAAAATATGGTCCAATTAACATTGCGATGTCCTAGGACTGGATCATATACTCCAGCTCCGCATTACATCAGAGTAATCCATGGAGTACCCACAGTCCAATAAACATCGTGTAGTGATGACAATCGTTAAAAACGAGCAATGATCGGCTTACAATATGTTCGTGTAGAAACATTAGTTGGTCCTTTGCTGTATTACAGTGGAGTATAATGGTAATTAGTCCAGTGAGCCACATGATCCAACGATTTTTTCAGGGTAAGAATTAATCGAAAACTTATCCAAAGTGCTTGGCCTTCCATTAAAGGATTCCTATGACTTGTAGTTGTACGGTTTATTAATTTGCTTTTTTTTTTTGAAATTCTTTAATGTTTGCCAAAGTTTTGGAAAAAAACACGTTTTAAACGATTTTATTTAGCTTGACTTAACAAGCTGGCTGGTTGGCTGGCTGGCACGAATTTTGTAATTGAAATTTAAGTAACTTTCCGATAAGTTACAAGCTCACAACTTGGAATATAGTTCAGAACCCGATGACAATGAAATAATAAGGAAAAAAACTCCGATAGTTGGCGCATGGATCGAAATATTTCAAAAAATCGTATTTGTGGTCCGATTTTTTTTTCATATTTGGAACACATAATACATACATAAATAGAAATCGACCTATCAAAAAAATCGTCGCTAGGTGGCGCAAGGATCGAGATATTCAAAAAAAATTGTGGTCCGATTTGGTTCATATTTGGAACAAATATTGCATATATTCCGGTAGAAGTGACATCAAAATATTTTGGAGTTCGAAAAGGGACAAGCATACGTGGCGCAGAGTTGAGTAAAGTCTTTGTAAAGATTATGTATTGAGTACTTAGATTGTAACAAATTGTCAGGCAAGTGTCCTTCTAATGATGAGTCACTAAATGAACTAAATATAATGGAAATAATAAGCAATTAAGTAAAGACAATTAAATAAAAGCGTTGGACGCGTCAAATTTCTATTGATAGTCATATATAAGACAAACTGACCCTTAATAAGGTTATGCTACGCCTCACATTCTAAGACATTTCTTCTAAGGCATTTCAACGCTTTTATTTAATTGTGTGATCAACGCCCTAGATTGATGAGGAGTGTGATGACTTGTACCTAGGACCTACCTAATTATTTTTAGTATTATTATTACTTCATGTAAGTATTGATTTCAATAAAAACGTTTAATGTTTAAGCAATTGCATAGATTTTATCGCGGGCTTGGTGACTAAATCAAAAAAACCGTAACGGATATTTGTCAAAAAAGGTTCGAAAAGATTCGAAAAGGTTCGAAAAAGGTTCGGTGTTAGCACCAGGCCAAATACATAAAATTGGATCTCTATCATAAAGTTAAAGTTAAAGTTAAAGTTTAAGTTTAAGTTAAAGTTAAAGTTAAAGTTAAAGTTAAAGTTAAAGTTAAAGATAAAGTTAAAGTTAAAGTTAAAGATAAAGTTAAAGTTAAAGTTAAAGTTAAAGATAAAGTTAAAGTTAAAGTTAAAGATAAAGTTAAAGTTAAAGTTAAAGATAAAGTTAAAGTTAAAGTTAAAGTTAAAGTTAAAGATAAAGTTAAAGTTAAAGTTAAAGTTAAAAATAAAGTTAAAGTTAAAGATAAAGTTAAAGTTAAAGTTAAAGTTAAAGTTAAAGTTAAAGTTAAAGTTAAAGTTAAAGTGAAAGTTAAAGTTAAAGTGAAAGTTAAAGTTTATTGTTTTGTTTTATTGTTTTATTGACACTAAGTTTGAATTTAATATTTCTGATCTCTGATTTTCTGATCACCAATTTCTTTCTATAAATACGGGAGAAAGGGGCCGCAAATAACAACTCGTCTAGGGCGTAGGAATAATTGCATAAGTTTATAATATGCAATAGCTTTACCGCGGCAGTCCCCGAGTGCCACACGTCCCTTTTTTTAATTATTTTATTTAATGATTATAACAAAAATGTAATTTTAAAGTTTTAGAAATCCAAGGTTTTTTCTAAATTGACAAAAAGATATCTTTTGTAAACGACTTTGCTTTCTCTTCTTTTTAATCAATTAAAATAACATCAATCAAAAAAATGTATCAATTTTTGTTTTGAAATTTAGGCTGGTGCTATTTGACCTAAATTTCTACCTAAATAGAGAAAAAACCTAATCACTGGAAACTGTCGGTAAGGCAGTACGAAATAAAAATTTAAGATTTTTATGAGCATACTTTTCAACCTATTGACAAAAGACATATTTGGTATTTTTTTTTTTTTTAATCCTTCGTGTTTCTGAATTAATTGTTGTTATTGACAAAGAAGAGCACTTTGTGTTTTAAAAGCATGAAAAAACCTTAGTTTAAATGGTTTAATGCAATTTTTTATGTAGTATTCTCAAAGAAGTTAGTGTTTTCAAAAAGATTTATTGGAAAAATAATTTTACATATTAAAAAAATTTTTCGAGCATTATTTGAATTCTTTGATTTTTTCGAGTCTATTTATGTGTTGTGGAAAAAAAAATGTATTTTTTACATTTTTAAGCTCCAATATTTTTAAATATGTATTAACTATTGACAAAAACAATTTTTATTTTTTAAATTCTGAACTTTATCGATTTTTTTTTTTTTTGTTTTTATTATTGGCAAATAAAATATTTTTATATTTTTGAACATTTTTTTTCTAGATTTGTTCCAAATTTATACCTAATTATTAAAGAAACAAAAAACTTATTATTTAATCATTTTTTGAAAAGTCTTGACTAATTTCAAAAAATCAAAATACGTAGTAATAAATTTATTTATTTTAAATATTTTTTGAACAAAATTTTGGCTTTTTGAAAAAAAATTACAAAAACGTTTTTGGAACATTAATATTTGTATCGAAAAGAATTTTTTTATTCCAAATATTTCTTTAAACAAATATTGTTGCCAAAAAAATATTATTATTTTATTAGAATACGAATGCAAATGACGAACATTTTTTTTTTTTTTTGAAAATAATGGGAAAAAAGCTTGGCTTATTGCAATTTGGGGAATTGAGATCAAACCTGATTCAACGGTATCCCTCTCAATGCTCTAATTTCGCTCACGAAAAGATTAAACACATGTTCTTAATTTTTTTAGTAATATTTTGTTTATTATGTATTAATTTTTCACGATTCTTATTGATGCATGCTATAGCTTCGCAATGTGATGTTCTCGTTGTCTTGTATATTTTGTAGTCTAATCTAATGTAATCTAATATCTAATATATATTATAAATGGGAAAGTTTGGATGTTAAGATGTTTGGATGTTTGGATGTTTAGATGTTTGGATGTTTGGATGTTTGGATGTTTGGATGTTTAGATGTTTGGATGTTTGTCCAGACGTTTGTCTTTGTGACTCAATAACGCAAGAACGGCTGGACCGATTTGGATGAAATTTTGCACACATATAGCCAATAGTCTAGAAGGATCTACTAGCTATATATTTTTCAAAAGGGGCGTGGTCCCCGCCCCCTAGGAACAGTTATAATTTAATTATTATATTTTTTCGTCTTTGCGATTGAATCACGCCAGAATGGCTACACGGATTTTGATGAAATTTGGGACACAGACAGTAGTCTACTAGCGAAATTTTTTTCGATCATGGAAAGAGGGGTGGGGGTCCCACGACCCTTCGAGAAATTATTTTTCATAATTTTTACACATTATAACTTTACGTATACTGGCCTTCACCAATATCACAGACTCAAGGGGTCAAATAAGTCGAGGGCTTACAAAGTAAGCAGTGACACCCTCCGCCCGCTCCCCTTTATCTCCCCCTCTGGTGTAAAATCCATAAATTGTTATAACTCAATCTAAATTTTCTCCTAAATCAATAGTTTTTGGTATCTGGTACATACAGAACGAGATCTAGACAATTTTGGAGGAACGATCAGTGGTCCTCTCCTCTACTCCCGCCATCCGCCCTCCATCAATTGTTTTTATTAGCACGCTTTTATTAGCTTTACCTGTATGTTTCTATCTAACTTTTTATTCGCTCCAATGCGCCTGCTGCCTTATTAACATGGTTTTATAATTAGCTTCACCTTATTTGTAATCCCGTAAGGGTCATATCGAGACCCTTCCGGGATCATTTCTGGATGGTTTTCGGGATCGGTCCGGGATTACGCCGGGGTAATTTCGGGACTTATTCGGGACTATTTAGGGATCATTTTGGGACCCTTCCGGGATCATTTCTGTATAGTTTACGGGATCCGTCCGGGATCCCGTCGGGGTTATTTTGGAACATTTTCGGGACTATTCCGGAATCATTTCGGGACTATTTCGCGATCATTTGGGGACCCTTCCGGCATCATTTCTGGATGGTTTTAGGGATCCGTGCGGGATCTCGTCGGGGTCATATGGGGACTTTTTCGGGATCATTTGAGGGCTCTTCCGGCATCATTTCTGGATGGTTTTCGGGATCCGTCCGGGATATCGTCGGGGTCATTTGGGGACTTTTTCGGGATCATTTGGGGGCTCTTCCGGCATCATTTCTGGATGGTTTTCGGGATCCGTCCGGGATCTCGTCGGGGTCATTTGGGGACTTTTTCGGGATCATTTTGGGGCTCATCCGGCATCATTTCTGGATGGTTTTCGGGATCCGTCCGGGATCCCGTCGGGGTCATTTCGGGACTTTTTCGCGACAAATACGGGATCATTTGGGAACCCTTTCGGCATCATTTCTGAATGGTTTTCGGGATCCGTCCGGGATCCCGTCGGGGTCATTTCGGGACTTTTTCGCGACTAATACGGGATCATTTGGGAACCCTTTCGGCATCATTTCTGGATGGTTTTCGGGATCCGTCCGGGATCCCATTAGGGTAATTTCGGGACTATTAGGGGATCATTTGGGAACCTTTCCGGCATCATTTCTGGATAATTTTCGGGATCCGCCCGGGATGCCGACGAGGTCATTTCGGGACTATTTCGGGATCATTTGGGATGCCTACCGGCATCATTTCTGGATGATTTTTGGGATTCGTCCGCGATCCCGTCGTGGTCCTTTCGGGACTATTAGGGGATCATTTGAGGACCTTTCCGGCATCATTTCTGTATTGTTTTCGGAATCCTTTCGGGATCCCGTCAGGGTCATTTTGGGACTTTTTTGGGGCTAATACGGGACCATTTGGGGATCCTCTAGGGGTCGTTTCGTGACTTTTTCTGTTTTATTTCGGGATCATTTGGGGACCCTTCCGGCATAATTTCTTGATGGTTTGCCGGATCTATCAGGGTCATTTCGGGACCATTTTGGGATCATTTGGGGACCCTTCCGAGATCATTTCTGGATCCGTCCGGGATGCCGTAGGAGCCATTTCGGGATTTTTTGTTACTTTTCCGGGATAGTTTTTGGACCCTTCCGGGATCATTTCTGGATCTGTGCGGGATCCCATCTGGGTCATTTCCGGACTATTTCGGGATCATTTTGGGATCCTTCCGGAATCATTTCTGTATGGTTTTCGCGATCCGTCGTTGATTCCCTCGGAGCCATTTCGGAACCTTTTCTGGAGTATGTCGGGGTCATTTGGGGAATTTTTCGGGATAATTTGGGGCTCTTCCGGCATCATTTCTGGATGGTTTTCGGGATCCGTGCGGGATCTCGTCGGGGTCATTTGGGGACTTTTTCGGGATCATTTGGGGGCTCTTCCGGCATCATTTCTGGATGGTTTTCGGGATCCGTCCGGGATATCGTCGGGGTCATTTGGGGACTTTTTCGGGATCATTTGGGGGCTCTTCCGGCATCATTTCTAGATGGTTTTCGGGATCCGTCCGGGATCCCATCAGGGTAATTTCGCGACTATTAGGGGATCATTTGTGGACCTTTCCGGCATCATTTCTGGATAATTTTCGGTATCCGTCCGGGATGCCGACGAGGTCATTTCGGGATTATTTCGGGATCATTTGGGAGATACCTACCGGCATCATTTCTGGATGGTTTTTGGGATTCGTCCGGGATCCCGTCGGGGTCATTTCGGGACTTTTTCTCGACTAATACGGGATCATTTGCGGACCCTTTCGGCATAATTTCTGGATAGTTGTCGGGATCCGTTCGGGATCCCGTCACGGTCATTTCGGAACTATTAGGGGATCATTTGAGGACCTTTCCGGCATCATTTCTGGATAGTTTTTGGAATCCTTTCGGGATCCCGTCAGGGTCATTTCGGGGCTTTTTCGGGATCATTTAAGGATGGCTTTCAGGATTCGCCCGGGAACCTGTCAGGGTAATTTCTGGACTTTTCCGAGACTATTTCGGGATCATTTTGGGACCTTCCCAAGATCATTTCTGGATGGATTTCGGGATTTGTCCGGGATGCCCTCAGGGTCATTTTGGGACTATTGAGCATTTGAGGACCGTTCCGGCAACACTTCTGGATGGTTTTCGGTATCCGTTCAGATTCCAGTCGGAATAATTGCGGGACTTTTTCGGGATCATTGGGGTCCCTTCCAAACTCATTTCTGGATGGTTTTTGGGATTCGTCCGGCATCCCGTCGGGGTCATTTCGGGACTTTTTCTCGACTAATACGGGATCATTTGCGGGCCCTTTCGGTATCATTTCTGGATAGTTGTCGGGATCCGTTCGGGATCCCGTCAGGGTCTTTTCGGAACTATTGGGAGATCATTTGAGGACCTTTCCGGCATCATTTCTGGTTAGTTTTCGGGATCCTTTCCGGGTCCCATCAGGGTCATTTCGGGACTTTTTCGGCATCATTTAAGATTGGTTTTCAGGATTCGTCCGGTATCCGTCAGGGTAATTTCTGGACTTTTCCCAGACTATTTCGGGATAATTTTGGGACCCTCCCAAGATCATTTCTGGATGGATTTCGGGATCTGTCCGGGATGCCGTCAGAGTCATTTTGGGACTATTAGGTGATCATTTGAGGACCTTTCCGGCATCATTTCTGGATAGTTTTCGTGATCCTTTCGGGGTCCCGTTAGGGTAATTTCGGGACTTTTTCGGGATCATTTAGAGATGGCCTTCAGGATCCGGTCGGGGTCATTTAGGGGTGCGTTCGAGATCCCGTCAGGGTCATTTCGGGACTTCTTCGGAACTATATCGGGATCATTTCTGGATGGTTTATGGGATCCGTCCATGACCCCTTAAGGGTAATTTCGGGACTATTAGGTGATCATTTGAGGACCTTTCTGGCATCACTTCTGGATGATTTTCGGTATCCGTTCGGGATCCCGTCGGAATCAATGCGGGACTTTTTCGGAATCATTTGGGATTTCTTCCGGCATCACTTCTGGATGGTTTTCGGGATTTGTTCGGGATCCCGTCGGGGTTATTTCGGGACCTTTTCGGGGCTAATATGGGATCATTTAGGGATCCTGTAGGGGTCGTTTCGTGACTTTTTCTGTATTATTTCGGGATCATTTTGGGATCCTTTCGGCATAATTTCTTGATGGTTTGACGGATCCATCAGGGTCATTTCGGGACCATTTTGGGAACATTTGGGGAACTTTCGAGATCATTTCTGGATCCGTCCGGGATGCCGTAGGAGCCATTTCCGGATTTTTTGTTACTTTTCCGGGATAGTTTTTGCACCCTTCCGGGATCATTTCTGGATCTGTGCGGGATCCCATCTGGGTCATTTCCGGACTATTTCGGGACCATTTTGGGATCCTTCCGGAATCATTTCTGTATGGTTTTCGCGACCCGTCGTGGATCCCCTGGGAGCCATTTCGGAACTTTTTCTGGAGTATGTCGGGATAATTTAGGGACCCTTCCTGGATATTTTCTGGATGGTTTTTGAGATCCGCCCGGGAGCCCGTCAGGGTCATTTCCGAACCTTTTCGGGATCATTTTGGAACACCTTCAGGGATCATTTCTGTGTGGTTCTCTGGATACGTCTAGAATCGTGTCGCTGTCATTTCGGGTTTTTTTGGGACTATTCGGGGAACTTTTGGAGACCCTTTCGGGGCATTTCTGGATGGTTTTCGGGATCCGTCCGCGATAGCGTGGGGGTAATTTCATAGCTTTTTCTGGATAATTTCGGGATCATTTGGGATCCTATCAGGTTATCAGCTCATTTAGTTCTTTTTTTTACTCAATTACAAAAATAAAATGCATTAGACAGAAAACAAAATTTTAAACAGATAATAAGCAGGCTAACGCGAATAGCCCATATATTTAAATTTCTCCTTGCGGACGGGGCCGCGGGTAAAGGCTAGTATATATTATAAATGGCAAAGTTTGGATGTTAAGATGTTTGGATGTTTGAATGTTTGGATGTTTGGATGTTTGTCCAGACGTTTGTCTTTGTGACTCAATAACGCAAGAACGGCTGGACCGATTTGGATGAAATTTTGCACACATATAGCCAATATTCTAGAAGGATCCACTAGCTATATATTTTTCAAAAGGGGCGTGGTCCCCGCCCCTTAGGAACAGTTATAATTTAATTATTAGATTTTTTCGTCTTTGCGACTGAATCACGCCAGAATGGCTACACGGATTTTGATGAAATTTGGGACACAGACAGTAGTCTACTAGCGACATTTTTTTCGAAGATGGAGAGAGGGGTGGGGGTCCCAAGACCCCTTCAAGCAATTACTTTTTAATAATTTTTACACATTATAACTTTACGTATACTGGCCTTCACCAATATCACAGACTCAAGGGGTCAATTAAGTCGAGGGCTTACAAAGTAAGCAGTAAAACACATTTCGGGACTTTTTCGCGACTAATACGGGATCATTTGGGAACCCTTTCGGCATCAATTCTCGATGGTTTTCGGGATCCGTCCGGGATCTCGTCGGGGTCATTTGGGGACTTTTTCGGGATCATTTGGGGCTCTTCCGGCAACATTTCTGGATGGTTTTCGGGATCCGTCCCTGATCTCGTCGGGGTAATTTGGGGACTTTTTCGGGATCATTTGGGGGCTCTTCCGGCATCATTTCTGGATGGTTTTCGGGATCCGTCCGGGATCCCGTCGGGTTCATTTCGGGACTTTTTCGCGACTAATACGGGAACATTTGGGAACCCTTTCGGCATCATTTCTGGCTGGTTTTCGGAATCCGTCCGGGATCCCGTCGGGGTCATTTCGGGACTTTTTCGCGACTAATACGGGATCATTTGGGAACCCTTTCGGCATCCTTTCTGGATGGTTTTCGGGATCCGTCCGGAATCCCATCAGGGTAATTTCGTGACTATTATCCGTCCGGGATGCCGACGAGGTAATTTCGGGACTATTTCGGGATCATTTGGGATGGTTTTTGGGATTCGTCCGGGATCCCGTCGGGGTCATTTCGGGACTTTTTCTCGACTAATACGGGATCATTTGCGGACCCTTTCGGCATCATTTCTGCATAGTTGTCGGGATCCGTTCGGGATTCTGTCACGGTCATTTCGGGACTATTAGGGGATTATTTGAAGACCTTTCCGGCATCATTTCTGGATAGTTTTCGGAATCCGTTCGGGATCCCGTCAGGGTCACTTCGGGACTTTTTCGGGATCATTTAAGGATGGCTTTCAGGATTCGTCCGGGAACCCGTCAGGGTAATTTCTGGACTTTTCCGAGACTATTTCGGGATCATTTTGGGACCCTCCCAAGATCATGACTGGATGGATTTCGGGATCTGTCCGGGATGCCGTCAGGGTAATTTTGGGACTAATAGGTGATCATTTGAGGACCTTTCCGGCATCACTTCTGCATGGTTTTCGGTATCCGTTCAGGATCCCGTCGGAATATTTGCGGGACTTTTTCGGGATCATTTGGGTTTCCTTCCGGCATCATTTCTGGATGGTTTTTGGATTCTTCCGGCATCCCGTCGGGGTCATTTCGGGACTTTTTCTCGACTAATACGGGATCATTTGCGGGCCCTTTCGGCATCATTTCTAGATAGTTGTCGGGATCCGTTCGGGATCCCGTCAGGGTCTTTTCGGAACTATTAAGAGATCATTTGAGGACCTTTCCGGCATCATTTCTGGATAGTTTTCGGGATCCTTTCGGGGTCCCGTCAGGGTCATTTCGGGACTTTTTCGGGATCATTTAAGGATGGTTTTCAGGATTCGTCCGGGAACCCGTCAGGGTAATTTCTGGACTTTTCCGAGACTATTTCGGGATCATTTTGGGACCTTCCCAAGATCATTTCTGAATGGATTTCAGGATCAGTCCGGGATGCCGTCAGGGTCATTTTGGGACTATTAGGTGATCATTTGAGGACCTTTCCGGCATCACTTCTGGATGGTTTTCGGTATCCGTTCAGGATCCCGTCGGAATCATTGCCGGACTTTTTCGGAATCATTTGGGGTCCCTCCCAAGATCATTTCTGGATGGATTTCGGGATCTGTCCGGGATCCCGTCAGGGTCATTTAGGGATGCGTTCGAGATCCCGTTAGGGTCATTTCCGGACTTCTTCGGGACTATATCGGGATCATTTCTGGATGGTTTACGGGATCCGTTTAGGATCCCTTACGGGTCATTTCGGAACTATTAGGTGATCATTTGAGGACCTTTCCGGCATCACTTCTGGATGATTTTCGGTATCCGTTCGGGATCCCGTCGGAATCATTGCGGGACTTTTTCGGAATCATTTGGGATCCCTTCCGGCATCATTTCTGGATGGTTTTCGGGATTTGTCCGGGATCCCATCGGGGTTATTTCGGGACCTTTTCGGCGCTAATACGGGATCATTTGGGGATCCTCTAGGGGTCGTTTCGTGACTTTTTTTGTATTATTTCGGGATCATTTGGGGACCCTTCCGGCATAATTTCTTGATGGTTTGCCGGATCCATCAGGGTCATTTCGGGACCATTTTGGGATCATTTGGGGACCCTTCCGAGATCATTTCTGTATGGTTTTCGCGATCCGTCGTGGATCCCCTCGGAGCAATTTCGGAACTTTCTCTGGAGTATGTCGGGGTCATTTGGGGACTTTTTCAGGATCATTTGGGGGCTCTTCCGGCATAATTTCTGGATGGTTTTCGGGATCCTTCCGGGATCCCGTCGGGGTCATTCCGGGACTTTTTCTCGACTAATACGGGATCATTTGGGGACCCTTTCGGCATCATTTCTGGATAGTTTTAGGGATCCGTCCGAGATCCGGACGGGGTCATTTCGGGACTATTTCGGGATCGTTTGGGGGCTCTTCCGGCATCATTTCTGGATGGTTTTCGGGATCCGTCCGGGATCCCGTCGGGATCATTTCGGGACTTTTTCGCGACTAATACGGGATCATTTCGGAACCCTTTCGGCATCATTTCCGGATGGTTTTCGGGATCCGTCCGGGATCCCATCAGGGTAATTGCGGGACTATTAGGGGATCATTTGGGGACCTTTCCGGCATCATTTCTGGATAATTTTCGGGATCCGTCCAGGATGCCGACGAGAACATTTCGGGACTATTTCGGGATCATTTGGGATACCTACCGGCATCATTTCTGGATGGTTTTTGGGATTCGTCTGGGATCCCGTGGGGGTCATTTCGGGACTTTTTCTCGACTAATACGGGATCATTTGGGGGCTCTTCCGGCATAATTTCTGGATGGTTTTCGGGATCCGTCCGGGATCCCGTCGGGGTCATTCCGGAACTTTTTCTCGACTAATACGGGATCATTTGGGGACCCTTTCGGCATCATTTCTGGAGAGTCTTCGGGATCCGGTCGGGGTCATTTCGGGACTATTTCGGGATCATTTGGGGTACCTACCGGCATCATTTCTCGATGGTTTTCGGGATTCGTCCGGGATCCCGTCGGGGTCATTTCAGGACTTTTTCGGGATCATTTAGGGTACCTTCCGGCATCATTTCTAGATGGTTTTCTGGATCAGTCCGGGATCCGGTCGGGGTCATTTCGGGACTTTTTCTCGACTAATACGGGATCATTTGGGGACACTTTCGGCATCATTTCTGGATGGTTTTCGGGATCCGTCCGGGATCCGGTCGGGGTCATTTCGGGACTTTTTCTGGACTAATACGGGCTCATTTGGGAACCCTTCCGGCATCATTTCTGGATGGTTTTCGGGATCCGTCCGGGATCACGTCGGCGTCATTTCGGGACTTTTTCGGGATAATTTGGGTTCCCTTCCGGCATCATTTCTGGATGGTTTTCGAGATTCGGCCGGGATCCCGTCGGGGTCATTTCAGGACTTTTTCGCCACTAATACGGGATCGTTTGGGGGCCGTTTCGCCATCATTTCTGGATGGTTTTTGGGATCGGTCCGAGATCCCGTAATGGTCATTTCGGCACTATTTAGGGATCATTTGGGAACCTTTCCGGCATCATTTCTGGATAGTTTCCGGGATCCGTCGGGGATCCCTTCAGGGTCATTTCGGGACTATTAAGGGATCATTTGAAGACCTTTCCGGCATCATTTCTGGATTGTTTTCGGTATACGTTCGGGATCCCGTCGGGGTTATTTCGGGACATTTTCGGGATCATTTGGGTTCCCTTTCGACATCATTTCTGGATGGTTTTCGAAATTCGTCCGGGATCCCGTCGGGGTCATTTCAGGACTTTTTCGCCACTAATACGGGATCATTTGGGGACCCTTTCGCCTTCATTTCTTGATGGTTTTCGGGATCCGTCCGGGATCCCGTCAGGGTAATTTCGGCACTATTTGGGGATCATTTGGGAAACTTTCCGGCGTCATTTCTGGATAGTTTCCCGGATCCGTCGGGAATCCCTTCAGGGTGATTTCGGGACTATTAAGGGATCATTTGAGGACCTTTCCGGCATCATTTCTGGATAATTTTCGGGATAAGTCCGGGATACCGTTGGGGTCATTTCGGGACTATTTCGGGATCATTTGGTGTACCTTTCGGCTTCATTTCTGGATGGTTTTCGGGATCCGTAAGGGACCCCGTCGGGGTCATTTCGGCACTTTTTCTCGACTAATACGGGATCATTTGAGGACCTTTCCGGCATCAGTTCTGAATAGCTTCCGGGATCCCGCCGGGGTCATTACGGAACTATTTCGGGATCATTTTGGGTACCTACCGACATCATTTCTGGATTGTTTTCGGGATCCGTACGGGATCCCGTCAAGGTCATTTCAGGACTCTTTCGGGATCATTTTGGGTACCTTCCATCATCATTACTAGATAGTTTTGGGGATCCGTCCGAGATCCCGTAGGGGTCATTTCGGGACTTTTTCGGGATCATTTAAGCATGGTTTTCAGGATTCGTCCGGGATCCCGTCAGGGTAATTTGTGGACTTTTCCGAAACTATTTCAGAATCATTTTGGGCCCTAATGATTCCTGAATGGATTTCGGGATCTGTCCGGGATCCCGGCGGGGTCAGTTAGGGGGCCGTTTGAGATCCCGTCAGGGGCATTTCGGGACTTCTTCGGGACTATTTCGGGATCATTTCTGGATGGTTTTCGGGATCCGTCCGGAATTCCGTCGGGGTTATTTCATGACTTTTTCGGAATCATTTTGGGTACCTTCCTTCATCATTTCTAGATTGGTTTGGGGATCCGTCCGGGATGCCGTCGGGGTCATTTAGGGGCTTTTTCGGGGACAATACGGGATCATTTTTGGACCCTTCCGGCATCACTTCTGGATGGATTTCGGGATCTGTACGGGAACCCATTCGGGGCTATTTCGGGATCATTTGGGGACCATTTAGGGGTCATTCCATGACTTTATCTGTATTATTTCGGGATCATTTGAGGACCCTGCCGGCATCAATTCTTGATCGTTTGCCGGATCCATCAGGGTCATTTCGGGACCATGTTGGGATCATTTCTGGATCCGTCCAGGATGCCGTGAGATTCATTTTGAGATTTTTTTGTTAATTTTTCGGGATAGTTTTGAAACCCTTCCGGGATCACATTTGGATCCGTGCGGGATTCCATCGGGGTCATTTTCGGCCTATTTCGGAATCATTTTGGGACCCTTCCGGAATCATTTCTTTATGGTTTTCGCTATCCGTTGTGGATCGCTCGGGGTCATTTCGGAACTTTTTCGGAGCTTTTTCTGGACTATGTCGGGATAATTTAGGAACCCTTCCAGGATGGCTTTTGAGATCCGTCCGGGAGCCCGTCAGGGTAATTTCGGAACTTTTTCGGGACTATTTCGGGATCAATTTGGTACCCTTCAGGGATCATTTCTGTGTGGTTCTCTGTATAAGTCTAGAATCGTGTCGTTGTCATTTCAGGTTTTTTTGGGACTACTTCGGGAACTTTTGGAGACACTTACGGGGCGTTTCTGGATGGTTTTCGGGATCCGTCCGCGATAGCTTCGGTGTCATTTCGTGGCTTTTTCTGTATAATTTCGTTATAATTTTGGGATCCTATCAGATTATCAGCTCATAAAGTTCTTTTTTTTACTCAATTACAAAAATAAAATGCATTAGACAGAAAAAAAATTTTTAAACATATAACTTTATAAGCAGGCTAACGTGAATAGCCCACATATTTCATTATCTCCTTGCGGACGGGGCCGCGGGTAAAGGCTAGTAGGATATAAATAATCAGGCCAATCCGTCCAACTTGCAAGACAAATAATCAATAGTCTGGAATCCGCGATAGCAAGTTCATGCGGATAGACAAGAGTCAATACAGAAGCAATTCTTACTTTTTTCTTTAAGGAATTTTCATTGGGACTCTGGGTATAATCTTCCACCTTATACTAGTCGGCTAAAGCTAATCAATATTCCAACTCTCGCAAGTCATTGAGAAATGCTTATCGTATTATTTATGGCTAAACTACTGAATGGACTGATTTCTAGCCCCTTTCTTTTGAACGAAGTAAACTTCAATATCCCATCACGAGCGTCAAGACACTACAAACCACTTCTTTTGAGGGAGTGCAGAAATAATTTCGCATTAAATAAAACTGTTTGGTGTTTTTGCCATGATTTTAACTCTCATTCGAACTCATTTGATATAACGGATTCACTTTTTACTAAAAAGAAAACTGTGCTATCCTATCTTAACTCGTAACAAAATAAAAAAAAGTTAAAAAAAAAATCTTTATCTAAAATGTTCACTTATTTAACAATGTAGTATATGTATTATTTCCAACTGTTATATATGTGACAACTCCTAGTGCCAAACATGCGCAGTGGCAACACCGTGAATATACAAATGTCAACATATCATACTTTTTCCTTTTGGCTTTTACATTCCATTCTTCCGGTTTGGCCACGATAATCTTCTTCTTGATCAGTCCTCGATAATTAACAGACGTAAAATTTATTAACTTGTTTTATATTCATTTATTGTAAGCATTTTCATACATATTTATCAATAAATATAAATAAATCTGTTAGCTTACGAAAATATCCAAATATATAATACGTAACTGATGATTTTTATTCTGTAGCTGAGCAGTTTTAGATATCAACGCTTAACAAACCTCCGCCTAATAACAACTTGGCAAAAACAAAATCCGTGCGTCATGAAGATGCGCCCCTCGTGTTGGCTTGGCCATAGTACAGGTTTACAAGTATGATATGTATGAGAAGGAAACAATTCCTTTCTCTTTCTAACACACTACCGTTTGACACTTCGGTCAGTGTCAAACTAATTTGGAACTCACTGGAACCTGCGTGGAACATGCGTTTGACACTGAACGAAAAGTCAAAATTCCCGGGGTTGCTGTTGTGGAAAGCTACGCAGGGAAACAAAAAAAGGAGCGGAATATCAGATATGGGTTGCTGTGATGGTACATTTTTTTGAACGAATTTGGTATGAAAATGAGGTGCTGCAGAAAATTATACAAAAGTCTTGAATTGGGATATCTCATAACGCGTAGTTATTCCAGCATTAAGAATACAAACACGGGTGCTAAATTTTTCTACCCGTTCAAAAGTTTTCCGCGAAAAACAGTTTGAAACCGAGGTCGACTGCAATAACCGGTCCAAAATAGTAGAAAGAGATATGAAAGACGCGTTTTGTCCTGTTATCAATAGTCCAAAGGCGAAAAAATATTCGAATTATTGGAAGCGAGGCAAAAACGCGTGTATTAATACTTCCCCCAACGGTTTTGGTCATGTTTTAGCAATCGTCCCCGGTAATAAAGTATCACAATTTGTTAATTAAAATTGTCCAAAACATATGGATTTTAAAGAGAGATGTAATTACGTGCTCGTTTGAAAGTAAGTAGGGATATTTCTCTGTAATTGTACAATAAAAATTTTAACCAGTTTTCGTTAGCAGCTACTAAACTTTTCTTGGACCTAAGAAGTACAACAGTGCCAAATAGCACCCACAAAGAAAACGAACAAGAACAATCATTTTATCAGGTGAGCGTGGCTGTGTATGTGCGTGCTGCTACATATCCTACTTGTAAACCTGTACTATGGGTTTGGCGGACTTTGAAAGGTACTTAGCCGTTGGGTTATTGGGTTATTATTTGAGCGAATGATTTTATTTTTTAGGTCGACTAAATATTATGGGCAAACGAAAGAGATTTACAAGCTATAATCGAAACAGCTGTCACCTTGTCCATCTTGATGTCACATTGTTTAAATTTTTCTCAAATTATTAAATAAAATTATAAATTAAAAATTTGCTTCAGATGAATGTTTTCATACACTTAAAAGCAATGAGGGCAGTTCCCGCTTAATGCATACAAAAGATTTAATTTAAAAAAAAAATTTTATAAATTCTTAGATATTTTTTTTAATTTCGAAAAGATGGCAGATATCTAATTTACTTAGCGAACTACCCAGTCGACAACAGTGGTACGCTTTCTCGAGGCCTACCGGTCCCAAACTAGCTTGTTGCTAAAAAAAATTGCAAATATTTACTTCTAAAGTCTCCCTTCCCTGATAAATCAAATATATTGAATTATCTTCAATAAAAAAAATATTCCACATCACATGGCGCTATCAAAAAATTTCACTCTGAAATATTTGATAAACTTGCAATTTTATTTGAAGCAATTTTCGTAATCAATGACCTGTCTTACATTTCAATAAAGAACTCAGTAATTATATTTAATAATAGCTGAGAGTTCTGCCAGGTGTAAGAAAATTCTTTACTAAAAGACACTTAGAGCAGGCGAAAAAAAACCAATGCCATGGGAAAATCAACGTAAGGCGAACATTAAATTACATTAATTTGCCTTCCTCTAACAAACCTTTCTCAACAATGTCGATATATTGAACAACTAAAGAGCCTGTATATATTTATGTATGTATGTCGGCACGTGTTGCATGACCCCCTAAATGAGGCAAATATTTGTGTTAGCATCTAAAAATAGCTTCCAAAATTTGTGTTGTTGATCAATAAAAATTAAAAATGCATAGGAAATTTTTGTAGCCAAAGCCTTTGTATGCTTTATAATGTGTGAATCAATTTAAAAACATAAATGAATATTAACGGTTACACAAATACATATATACGTGAGCTCTAGTTATGTATGTACATATTTTTGTGTTTGTGGTTGTGGTCAACTATCAGCCATGATTCAGTTACCGCACTGCATGACATTCTCCCTATTTTCACTTTCCTGTTGCGTTGTTGATTGGTGCTTTTTTGTGTTGATGGCGTTGGCGGTCAGTGTACGTGTGTGTGTGAGTGTGCGTGAGAACGAGGTAAACTTTCAATTTGCATAATAAACTTTAAGTAGCCCATAATGGAAATGTTGACATAGGATCTACATGCCGTAACCGCAAATGTAATTGAATAACAACGAGCAGTGTAAAGTTTCAGCGTTAAAGCTTTGCTGTTATGTACACATTTACTTTGGCCAAATGGCAGGACTAAATGTAAATAAGTGTATGTATCAATCTGTCTGCGAAGAAGGGCAAACAAGAATTAATTTTATTTCGTTTTTAATTAAAATGTTCTTTTAGTAAGGTTAATTTAAGTAAACAAAATTTACTCTTTTGAAGACTAGGGACAGCGACACCACGGCATTCCTTTTAGATATCAGGATACCAATTTTAATTAATGGGGATCTTATTTCAGTAAAGACCTGCTTAATTTGGCTGCATGACCTTTTTACTGTCTACGAGAGAAAAACCAATTCTCGGGTCAAAGGTATAAAACTGTAGCAGAAAGAAGCATTTAAAGTAGAGTATACGATTTATCAAATTTGTGCGAGAAGAAACGGCTACACGCAAGGATCTCGAACTTCTCGAAACTCAATTTGATCGGCCGCAGTTGTGTGGTGGTGGCGTGCTTCGCCTACCACACGAAAAGTTCTGGATTCCAGTTCCGGCCAAAGCAATTTTCTTCAATTAGAAAACAACTTTTCTTAACGGGGTCGCGCCTCGGCAGTGGTCTCATTATCTGCCTTGCAGCTGCGTTTTAAATACGACATAAATAAATGATTATCTCCCTAGTCTCTCAAGTTTCTTCGCTTCGAGATACCTGACATTGTTATCGTCCAAATCCTTGGCAACCTTATTTACAACGCGAACAAAACAAATGTTGACCATATTGAACATCCATGTTTATGGCATTATGCTACCGACTGTCTTGAATCCACAAATACTTGGTGTGAGGTTCGAGCAGGATCTACATTTTGGCGAGCTTGCATCCCAAATTGTGCTCTAAATCTAGCGCCGTAACAAAATTCTCACATCTCTTCTCTGCAGCAGCAGTTTGAATGAAGATAAAGAAACGCTCACCACTTACAAAGCAATTGGCCGGCAGCTACGCGTACCTCATATTTTTGGTTGCCGAGCCAGTCAACGCACCTCTCTCAGAACTGCTACGCGTTGTCTTCTTATGTCCCCAGAACACCATTACACAGTGAGGTGAGAGTGCTTCCCATAATGGAAAGAAATGATATGTTGAACGAACAATTTAAGTTGAATACCCAGAAACCTGGGCAGGCCAAGAAACATCTGATTAAAGAGGTCCCGCCCCCCAAAAATGTAAGAAGTCATCTCCGCAAGCGTTACTGAAATATGGCATGTGGGAACTCAGCCGTATGTAGAAGAATAGCACAAAGAAGTCCTCAGTGATATCCACAAAAAGACATCAGAACGCTATGCCAGGAGTTTCCCAGTGAATTCTGTTGTTAAAGTCAAATACCCTGAACTCGCAGTAGAGGAAAGCAATCAGGGAGACGCTGGTCACTCCAGCTCAATTACGATTTGGATACTGTAATAAGTTAAACTCTTGCCTATTCAGAATCAACCCCGATATATATAACATATATGTCCTGCTCGCAATGTGTCCCCACAACACAAGCCATCTTTTGAATTTCAGTGCTGAACCAAAGCTTCTAACACAAATTTCTCCCTGGTCCACCCCTGTTAAAACTACAAGTTTCTTCAGACTCCCTTTAGACGATACTGATGATAATTTGTGGGTGAGACAACTACAACACCCACTTTTTATATGTTGCGAAGTGAAGTATAATTTTGAAGTATAACTGTACTACTCCCAAAGCAGTCTAGGAAAGACCATTTTGCAATACAGAATATTGGAGTTATTTATTCGACAGTTCAACGATTCGAATGTTAGCAGAAGATTTCAAATAAGCGAAATTCAAAATTCGTTACAATATTAACATCAGTATGCCAGAGTATGCGTTTCAGTTGTCATGTGGATCGTGTAGCCAGAGCAGGTACATGTCAACCAGATGTGGATGTCAACACTATTCGCCACTTGCAATTTTCTCTTGGAAAGTTAGGCCTCGGATCATCTTAGCAAGTTCACGGTTGCACCACCTCTTGCCATATGTAAAAATCCTTTAGTGTCAAGCGCTCTTCACATTTTTGAGGATTTATCAGATCCATTTGTTAATGGTGATAAGAGTGTTGAACGGCCACTACCCGATTGAAACTCGTACAATGCAGATCGGTATTCCGAACAGCAGCAGCATAATGGACCGTAAAATGTTTCTCAAGAGCTTTTTCCTCTTAGCTGGCGCAGCGGCTATCTAAGCTTAGCTAACCCAATGTAGTTACTATGGCGAATTATGTTTGTATTTTTTCCGAAAAGTACCTTTAAAAACAAATTAAAAAAAAAAAGATCCCAAACGGTCAATTTTTGAAAAAGTTATAGCATTTTGAAAACAAAAACGGTGTTTCTTTAAAAATTCATAACTTTTTTTGAGTTGGATGAAAAAATTTTAAAAAATTCTGAAAAACGTCTTTCGTAAGCTAGAAAAAGAAAAAAAATTTCAGCCAATTCTAAAGGGGTCGGGTTCAAAATTGGTCGAAATGGGATGGAATACCCCATATAGATCTGTAACCGGTTTACGTATCTCAATCTGGACTTGGTGCTTTTAAAGAACAGTGCGAAATAATAACATTTCCTAATAAAGATACTCTCGACACTAGTGAATTATTCCGTCAGAGGGAGATTAGAGCACATTTTGTTTAGTTTGTTGTATAATGAGCAGTAAATATGCCGATTTACACTTGGCGCGAGCCCCCAATGCTTCCTTAGTAAGGGTCGACGACAGCAGTACAGTTAGATCCGTTCAATAATAAGGATCTCATTACAGCTTCACATCACATCCACCCCCTCTTCTACCTGAAAATTCCTTTCCTCTATCCCTTTCCCACTCCCTAATAACATTATTAACATATTTCATAATCTTTCAGATCCCTTAAAATTACCCCACTGTGCGACAGACTTCAATAAATCAGAATAGTAAATAACAGTCAATTAATCACCGAATCTAGCTCTTATATTCAATTTCAAAGAATTTTGTAGTTCAATTTTTCAATATTATTGACAGCACAAAATAATAATTGATTATCCTCTTTCCCTCTTCATCCGCACAAGAAAAACTAATTGCACTATTGTCCTTTCACAAAAAAATGTTAATAAATTTTGACAGTCATGCCCCTTCGTCGTCTATCATCATTAGTTCTAGAATATTCAATGTTCGATATAAATTTCCTATAATTCACTAATTTTCTCAAGCGACTTATTAAACTGCAAACCCCCAAAGCATACTCACCAACAAAATTCTACGTACATACAATATGAGCCGACCATCAAAAGCATTTCAATTTCATTTAGAATTTTTTTTTGTGTTAGATTGAGGTCACCCAAATGTAATGGACTTACATAAATTGAACTTTTACAAACTAAGTAGTGGCTTAGTTAGAAATTGGAATGTCATGTAATTTGAATGTTTTGTGTTGGATTTAAATACTTAACAATGCAAACATAAATTTTTTGTGGGATAGCAAAAGGGTGAATTGTTAGGGGCCTATAGGAAAATGGAAGATTTTTTTTTTTTTGCATGAAACAACTCGGAAATCAGAAAGCAAATTTTGGCAGTTTGTCATCCATGAGTTGTTCATTATTTATCGAAAAGGTATCGATTTGTTATGAAAAATTTATTGATTTATTATCGGAGTTTCGTTATCTAAAATTTATCGAATTGTTGTTATCGAAAAGTTATTGATTTTCTATCGTAAGGTTATAAAATCGATCCGTAACGCGCCGATAACAAGCCGCTAAGAACTCAAAAAGACGCCGATCACTCGATAGTACGCCACTAACAAACCGATAACTTCGCGATAAAAATTTGCTATCGATAAAATTATCGAGCAGATAATACAACCTTAACTTACCGCTATTGGTTTTTACCGATAAGAAGCTGAAATAGACAAAATTGTGAAAGACTTCCTTTAAATAAATGCACCAACAACCAGTACACAGTTTCCTCTCAACCAAGCAGGAAGCATTCATGAATCTTGATTTCAAAATTGTTGGATGGCAAAACGCATCAAGGCTAGTTGGGTCTTAGTCTGAAGAAAAACCATCTGCCTTTATTTAGTCGACTTATAAAATGGCTAGGTTACTGTCGACTTATAAAATGGTTAGGAAACTGTGTACTGGTTTATGGTGCATTTATTTAAAGGTGGTCTTGCACAATTTTGTCTACTTCAGCTTCTTATCGGTAAAAACCAATAGCGGTAAGTTAAAGTTGAATTATCTGCTCGATAATTTTATCGATAGCAAATTGTTATCGCGAAGTTATCACGAAGTATTGGTTTGAGGAACAAACGAAGAGCCCCAAATAGGTGACTTATACTGTAGAATAAATTCATTCTTTTGGCAAATACTAGAAGATCTGGCAAATCTGCCGCCCCTAAAAGCTGGAGGCTTGACCTGGCGAGAGCAGGACACGCACACAGAATGTATTCAACTGTTACTTCCTGCAGCTCATATTTCCAATATCTGTTGTTATTATTATTACTAGGTCTGGAAGCACTACGACCTTTGTGCAATACATCTGCTGTTACTGACGAGACCTAAATTACAAAGATGCGACTCCAGAAGGCAGTGTCGGGTTAGTATGCCCATCTCGTTTCAGAGATATGAGCCACCTTGTGAGTCAAACGTTGTAGGATTTGCACATTTAGAAATTTTGCAGACCCGCGCTTCTGTCCACGCCTTTCTTGCTCGATGCATCACATGCTACTCCTGTCTCCTTTTGATAGTGGTTATTGTTGTTGTGGTAGCGATAACGACACTCCCCGAAGGCCTTGGGGAGTGTTATCGATCTTGATGGTCCTTTGCCGGATAAAAATTCTGTGAGTTCCGGTAACAAGCACCATTAAGGCACCAGCCCGACCATCTCGGGAACGATGTAGTATGACTACATGAAACCTTCAAGGCCATCCCGCCCTCCCAAGCGCTAGATTCATGATTAACTAGCCAGAGCATCGGTTGTTAAAGTAACATGATTCGCCACGGGTAGGTGCGGTTGACAACTGGGTTGCAGAAGCTATATTTCGAGTTGGCAACCCCTTAAAAGGGTTGCGCTACACAACCCCTGGAATCAATTTGGTATTTTAGTCGCCTCTTACGACAGGCATACCTGTCGCGGGTATATTTTAACCCCTAGCCAAGTGTGGGGGGGGGGGGGGTCCTTTTGATAGTCTTATGTAAAAAATTTTTTTATCTCGTGACAGAAATACCACGAAAATGTGTAAAAGGTTCCAAAAAGCAATTGAAGAACTCAGTGTTAGTACAACGAACACGCTGATGATTGCATCTCAAGGTCATTATGGGTATGTTTGAACAGGAAAAGAACAGGGTTCCATTAACAAATTTCCTGTAAGAGTGCTTGTATGTGTTATCACTATTTCCCCAATGTTTCGACTCTGATGTAAGCCAGAAAGTTCCTTCTTTGGCTAGATAATATGTTGGCGTGTTTAGAGCATCTTTGCCTCTGAAGAAGTTCTCAAAAGAGGAGCAGATTAATTTTTTAATAAAAAAAATTGTTTGTAATTGCTTGATGTTGCTCTATGCGCGACTTGACCTAGTGCTTTCGGTGTAATAGATGGAGCACGGTACCGCCACACCACGGCGCTCATCATTTAACCCTTTTAATACTTTGATTACTAGTGTCAAGTGCTACCTAAAATGTCTGCCTAAATTGCGGCTAAAAATAAACCACCAAATGACTCCCATAAAACTGAGGAGCTCAATCAAAGTAAGAAACCAACAATGAAATATTTTTTATTATTTGTATAAATGCAAAATGTATGGCTTGCAAGCTGCACTTGACAGGACAACCAAACCAAAGCCAAATTATACAACCAACCATAAGGATAATAACAATGACATAAAAACGACAAAGGAAATAAAACGTAAATAAATGACAAGCATATTGAAGTTGCACACGACTTTATGAGGTGAAATGGAAGGGGAAATATGATAGGAAAGGAGGGATACAAATGGGATGATTATAGACATAAAATATATGGTAGGTGGAGGAATGAATAACCTGGAAAAGGTCAGAAGTAGAGAAGAACCGTATAGCGGGTAGTAGAAGAGTACTGGTTTACACTGACTATATAGGTAAGTGGTAATTATTTGCTCATTGGTGTAGGTTGTGGCACAAAGCAGTATTTAGGGCAACACGTTACGGCGAACAAACACAATTAAAGCAGCTAACCGCTAACTTACACAATCTAGAAATGTTTAACCAATCATAAGCACTTGAGCGCTCAAGAGTGTAGCGCAATATAAAAAGAATAAACAAATACAAATATGCAAGGTAAGTTAATATACATACTAGGGTGGGCCAAAAAATATATTTATTTTTTTCCTTTTATTATAGTGAAAATGTTGTTCAGGACATTCAAAATGAAAACTTGTAAAGACTGCAGCTTTTTATTTTAATGTTTAGAAGTGCCTCATTGCGTCTTTATTTTTTTTTATACGTTTCGTATGCAGAGTCACACAATATTTGAGCTTGAACTTCAACCTCGAACAACTACTAAATGAGTCAACTAAGCAAAAATCGTCTACGATTTTTTTTTTGTAGACCACTAAATTTTCTACAAGAATGAGTGTCGCTGGTAATTGGATACTTAAACCTTGGGTACACTAAAAACATAGAAATTCCCCATATGATTTGTATAGAAAAATCAAAGTCGCACCTCTAAACATAAAAACAAACAGCTGAAATTTTCATTTTTTTTTTTAATGTCCTTAACAATATTTTTACTAACCCAAAGTAAAAAAATATATTTTTTGTCGCCCCCTAATAAGTTTAAGATAAATTATACATTAACTACTATGTTGGTATGGAAACATAAAGTTACGAGTCATAAGCTGTAATATTAATTTAGTTATGAAAATTCATAATATGACATACCCTCTACCACACGCTGCCACATTTTTGAAGTGAATGCTTTTATACTCTTGTTGCAGATAAATACGTACAAAATTAAGAGAAATACTGTTTGTCATGGGAATTGGCTCATATTAAATTAGACTTATGATGTGCTATGAGCTACGTTTTTGTCGTTGTTTTAACGATAAAGACACTCCCGGAACGGTTGATGGACCTTTGCCGGATATAGATCCGGTACGCTCCGGGAGCAAGCACCATTAAGGTACTAAGGTAATAGCCCGACCATTCGGAAACGATCAACATTACCATATTATACCTCCTATTCCATACCGGCACCCTCCCATCCCCTAGTTCCTTGAAGAACTTAAGGGTTGCCAGAATCTCTCTGGCTAAATATGTGTATGATACATTCATATTTGTAACAGGATTCCGCTCGCGCAGATGAGGTTGACAATTGGATTTCGGAAGCTCTGTATTGCGCTTATCAACCTATTGAATCCCCTAAAAGCATTGTGATGCAGAAGTTTGTCTTTTCCCGCTCTAATAGTTAACTACAACAACGTGGAATGCTACATGGAAATAGCAGTAAGTGTGCTGTTGAACGAATAGTAACAAGAAAAACAAGAAGCTACAACATCAGCAAATAAAACCACAAGTACAAAAAAGAAACATCACAACTCTACATCAACTTCAACAAGAAAAACAAGAGAAAATACAATGTTCTTAAAACAAAAAAGCAAATAGCAATACTTTTTTTTTGGTGTAGAAAATGCAAACACTGGTTAAAACATGCACAAATTCAGACAAAACTTATTGCTTGTGTAATTTTGAGATATTGATTTTTAAAAAGTTATTGTCGCGGACTTTACAAAAACAAAGGTGTAATGAAATGAAAAATTTTGTTCTCATTTAATTTTCACTTCGGAAATATTTTGTTGCAAATCTTTTGTAGAACATTTTAACCCTCTAGCGGCAGTTGATTTACTACTCACACCATTACATATCTTTCCCCAATGACTGCTTAGAACTTGAAGACTACTGGAGCAAATTGGGTACTTGCTTCTAAAGATTTATTCTCATTTGCGCTGCTATAACTTAGAAATAAAAATGAAATTCTCTGCAGATGACATTGTAGACACACAATATGGTACCAGGAAATTTTTTTCGTACGATATGCATTGGAAAGGTGTAGAAGAGGGCCACAGTACTGACTGAATTTCATGACGTTAGCTTAAACGTTTTGGAGGTATCGATCAATATTTATTTGTCCACCAAATAAATTCTAAAATAATTATAATTGTACTTTTTTTCTACGTTTCAAATTTGGAACAAGTTTTAAGAATTTTTCAGTCATATTTTTCATAACTTAAATCATAAAACTGAAAACAAAGTTTTGGAGCTTATTAAATTTTGAAAGTGCTTTTTTAGGCACTTTATATGGAAGAAAATGGATGATGCCTTCAGAAAATAAGTTCTTAAAATTTAGCGCTAGACTTAAATTCAAGGGGTGACAAAGTTATGTATCCAGGTTCTTGATGTGAATATAAAATATTGTGACGAATATTAGCAACACTAAGCCAATACTAAGCAGTGACTTGTATGCAAATCAATAAATCAATCATTATGTCTATACATATGTCCATACAAGCAGCGGAGAGCAACGCACAAACACATACATATATCTGAGATACTCCCAAAAGTAGGCAATAATTTGTGCAAGTATCACTCACATATACACGCGCGCATGCGAAGCTATAAACGTAGTTATAGTTGATAATTTTATAGCTGGTAACTAACTAGTAAATTCTAGAAATATAAACGCCTAGAAATATGCCAACGAGGAAACCAAACAGTATAAAAGCAGAACAGTTGAGGCACAATGAATCAGTTTGATTTAAGCAAGCTATCAGTTGCGAAGTATAACAGTTTAGTGATTCGAACGTTAGTAGAAGGTTGTAAATAAGAGGAATTTCAGTAAGTTCGTTACAATAATTTTTTTTATTCAAAAATTTAAGGTTTCTTTTGACTATGAATATACATCCTCGAAAAAAAGTATTCAGTTATCAATGCGAATTTTGAGAGACCTTTTCCTTGTATTTTGTTTGACCGAAATTAATTGGGCTAGAAAACTGCATACTCAAAGAAATTCAAAAAACTTCAAATAAAAAACTTTCGTAAAATTTCGAATTTTTTCGATTACGTTGTTGAAATTGGCTGGCATCGTTTCAATTACAAAATTCTTAGCAGTTTTTTCTTAAATTCTCGAAAGAAAAAATAAGAAGAGTTTAATTTTTGTGTTCGCTGCTGAAGAGATTGCATATAGTAGAAAGGCTTTAAAGAAATTCTGTAAATATGGCAACATTGCTTGTCAGCGCTCACTCACCTCGTAACGTGTATCGATTTCAGGCAATTTCTCCAGAAACTCTTCGACCATGATTCATGAAGACGACCAGGGAGAAATTTTGCTGCCACACACTTTTAAGATTTTCTTTGTTTTGCTGTTTTTTTCAATACTCAATATTTCTTTAGAAGAAAAATAATGTTTTTGCTGCGCGCAACATGCACTTTTAAGACTTTGGGTGTAAATATATTTGCATTTGCAAATTTACAAATTTTTAACTTTGATTCGTTTAAGTCACACACAGTTCTTTACTTGTATTTGGCTATTTTACGTTTAGTTTTTTTTCTGAATTTTTTTGATTTACGCTCGGTGTGAAATTTATTAAAATTTTTTGTCGTCTTTGAGATTTTTTGTTTTGAGCTGTTGTTATTCTTTCACTTTTTTATGGTTTTTCCATATGTTTTTTTTTAACTTCTCTTCTTCTTCCCTTTGTTTTAGTCTCTCTCAATTTGTGCTGCACGCTTAACAATCATCAAAACACAACAAAAAATTATCTTCTTCTATACATTTCACACTTGTTGAAGTAATGAAGCGAACTTAAATGTGATTACATACATTGTTCGTAATTTTCGTATTTGCTTTTTCACACGTTTGCTCCGCCTTGCTGCACGCTTTTCACTGCGCAATACGAATTTTTCCAATTTATCTTCTAGAACGTTGCTGCCTTTGCCGCTGCTTCACGCTGCACAAGCACACCTACTTACGTTCGATGAACTCAACCATGCCAACGGCTGCTGCTGATGCTGCACTAACGACCTAAGTAATCAAAGAACTAAATAACTCACTAGCCAACACACAATTCGTCTCTCAGGCCTCGCACTGCATCTCACCCAGCTTCGACGAGCTGCGTATTTACTTTGAACGGCTTAATCTCACAGCACCAATTATTTATACGCAATGCTGTGTTGGTTGAGTGTGTTGCTTTTTGCTGCCATGTGCTGGAGACTCACCGCCAAAAACAAAAATTATTCAAAATTTCTCTCTACAAACACACGAACACTTGTTCGTCTTGTACACATACACACGCTTAACTGTTATAGCCAACTGCCTGACAGAATAGACGCACTAACACACAAGCACTTACAGCAGCACGAAAATTTTGGCGTAAAGATGATTTGTATGTATCTTTGTATGCAGGAGCTAATAGTACGCCAAACCAAAATCCCAAAAATTTGTTAGAGCTTATAGGTCAAGTAATAACACACGACTAGCTGGTAGAACTAAAAATGTCACTTGTAAGCAACCTCTGTCAGTGCACAAGTCGAACTGAGCATTCGACAAGAAGCCAACGTGTCTATATGATAAAAATCGAAAGGACACTCGCACTCGCACATTTATGGCGTGTGAAAGTTGCAAATGCTATGTGCGAGTAAATATATATACGCATGCTTGTGTGTGTGTGTGTATGTATTCATTATCAAACCACCCATATACGCCGACCCTACACTGAGTTATGTTTTTGTTTCCGAGGTGGCAACGAAGCACCAAAGCGCACTCAAGTCTATTCCAGTCGAGTCGAGAGTCGTAAAGTCGGAGATTGTCGCATCGATGATAAGTTGTTGTTGCTGATGTTGATGTTGATGATAATGATGACGCTGATGACTTGTTGGCTGGCTGGTTGCATAGCAAACTCTGATATGAACGCTTATGTACGGTTGTTTGTTGTTATTGTCGAAGTATCAACGAGTAAACAAGTGAAGCGAGTTGCAAAGCGAACAGTTTTGTTTGTTGCAGCACAGCGCTCAAACTCGCAAAAGAGCACCACAATTGCATACAGCAGCCACATTAGTGAGTGAGTGTTAGGCAAGCAAGTCAATGGCCCCAACAAAAAGCAAACAAATATGAAATTTTGTAGCAAAATAACATAACGTAGCAAAATAAAGTAATAAACAACAACAATGTGAGTAGGTATGTAGTTGATTGAGGAAATTAAATTTCGTACTGGTTATCTGGCTTAATATGAAACCAGAGACCCAATTTATTGCCACCTTGAAAGTTTTTCAGAGCTTGCACCAACTTTTAGCAGTCTACATTTAACTTGTTGTTTGTTTGTTGGAGTTAAAAAGGAAACGATGGAAATGATGTGAGTGATATGCTAATATGGGACTTCATGTCCATTTCCTAGTTCGAGTTGTGCCTCGTCTCAATTTCAGTTTAAGGTTCACATATGCGGCTTTAGTTCCTGCTTAAGATATGATTTCAAAGTTTGCGTCGGTTCCGGCTTTGGTTTCGATTCCAGATCTGGTTTCGTGTTTGGTGCCGCAATTGGTCCCGTTAATTCTAGTTCCGTTTAAGTTCGTGGTTATGACTTCAGTTCCAGTTTCGGCTGAAGTTTCTTATCTCGTATCACTTCTAGTATAATTTTCAGTTTCAGTTCCCGTATCTGTATGAATATCAGTTCCTTTATACGTTCAATTCCAGTTCCAGCTTCCATTCTGTTTTCAACTTAGTTTTCCGTTTCAGGTTTAACTTCAGTTCCATTTTTAGTTCAAGCTCCAGTTTCGTTTCTATTTTGTGTTCACTTTTCAGTTCCAATTCTCGTTGCAGTTTCCCTTTCAGTTTCGGTTCATGTTTCAGATCTAGTTTCGTTTGCAATTTCAGACCCATTTTCTGTTCAAGTTTCATTTTGATTTCAATTCCGTTTTCGGTTTTATTCTCAGTTCCAGCTTACAATCCAATTTCTGTTCCAGTTTCAACTTCAGTTCCATTTTCAATTTACGTTTCAGTTTCAGTTAAGGTTTCAGTTCCGGTTCCCGTTTTCGTCCCAGTTTCACGGGTCAAACCTTTCACTCTAAATCATGTGTGGTGTACTATTTAAATTATTTCCTGCAAGTTGGTGGGTACTTCAATCGAAGGCACTTAAAATGTTGATAGATTTTTGCTGAGACGCTTTTCATGGCACAAATGCACTCAAAGGATTTGCTAATCGCTGCCGAGGAGTAATTCTACTTTTTCATATTTTCTTCTTTTATTGTTACTTGCTTATACCTGGGTAAAAGTTGCAAATAACAAACATCCTAGTGTTTGGTTGAGTATGTGTGCCAATTCCACAGCGTTGGAATGATTTGCAATAGAAAAAAAATCAGAAACTAAACTCTTGATTGAGATAGATTCTGTAAATATGATTGATTATCCTATATATATTATATTATTTTCTATTATTATATTTTGTACACAATCTAAAACAAAACCCAAATCTTTAAACAACGCTTTTTGTGCGACGTCTGCATACAAACCGTCATTATTCACATATCAGCTCATCAGCATTATTAACATCTTATCTGATTAACTGGTTTTGTTAGCATAAGCAACAAAAAAAAAGCAAGTACAACAAAACTGAACATAACAGCATCTTTTAGCCACTTAACACAACATTTTATCGGCCACTTACTCGCTTCACTACGCTAATATGCTGTGGTGGCCAGTTCGCTCTCAGCAACAGTTAACTTTTATAAACTCGCATAATTTAATAAACATACTCTCTTTATATGCACTTATCTGGCTCACTCTCGCTCTCTCTCACTAACTCTCTAATGAAATTTAACACGCTCTATTACTACTTAAGTTACTACAAAGCTCTATATCAGGGCAAAAACCGAGCTGTGGCAACCAGTGGCATAGCTGCTCGATACCCATCAAACGAATTTAAAATTTCATGTACTCCACTGCGTATGTGGAACATTCACGTTTTTGCTTGTGCTATGATACCTGCAATGAATGACGCAGCTGTCAACAGCAGCAACAGCATCGGTGAGACCAAAACACTCAGCTACAGTAACTTTTTTAAAGTTTCAAGTTGATTTTTATACTCAGTTGAGCAGAGCTCACAGAGTATATTAACTTTGATTGGATAACGGTTGGTTGTACAGGTATAAAGGAATCGAGATAGATATAGACTTCCATATATCAAAATCATCAGTATCGAAAAAAAATTTAATTGAGGCATGTCCGTCCGTCCGTCCGTCCGTTAACACGATAACTTGAGTAAATTTTAAGGTATCTTGATGAAATTTGGCATGTAGGTTCCTGGGCACTCATCTTAGATCGCTATTTAAAATTAACGATATCGGACTATAACCACGCCCACTTTTTCGATATCGAAAATTTCGAAAAAGTGCGATAATTCATTACCAAAGACGAATAAAGCGATGAAACTTGGTAGGTGAGTTGAACGTATGACGCAGAATATAAAATTTGTAAAATTTTGAGCAATGGGCGTGGCACCGCCCACTTTTAAAAGAAGGTAATTTAGAAGTTCTGCAAGCTGTAATTTGGCAGTCGTTGAAGATATCATGATGAAATTTGGCAGGAACGTTACTGCTATTTCGATATATATGCTTAAAAAAAATTAGCAAAATCGGAGAACGACCACGCCCACTTAAAAAAAATGTTTTAAAGTCAAATTTAAAAAAAAGTTAATATCTGTACAGTATATAAGTAAATTATGTCGACATTCAACTCCAGTAATGATATGGAGCTACAAAATACAAAAATAAAAGAAATTTTCAAAATGGGCGTGGCTCCGCCCTTTTTCATTTAATTTGTCTAGGATGCTTTTAATGCCATAACTCGAACAAAAATTTACCAAACCTTGTGAAATTTGGTAGAAGCTTAGATTGTAGGACGATAACTGTTTTCTGTGAAAAACGGCGAAATCGGTTAAAGCCACGCCCAGTTTTTATACACAGTCGACCGTCTGTCCTTCCGCTCGGGCGTTAACACGATAACTTGAGCAAAAATTGATATATCTTTACTAAACTCAGTTCACGTACTTATCTGAACTCACTTTGTATTGGAGTAAAAAATAGCCGAAATCCGACTATGACCACGCCCACCTACCTTGGAAGGAATACTGTTCGTTGTATTATATATATAAATAAACTAGTGGTATCCAACAGATGATGTTCTGGATCACCCTGGTCCACATTTTGGTCGATATCTAGAAAACGCCTTCACATATAAAACTAAGGGCCACTCCCTTTTAAAACCCTCATTAATACCTTTAATTTGATGCCCATATCCTATAAACACATTCTAGAGTCACCCCTGGTTCACATTTATGGCGATATCTCGAAAAGACGTCCACTTATAGAACTAAGGCCCACTCCCTTTTAAAATACTCATTAACACCTTTCATTTGATACCCATATCGTACAAACAAATTCTAGAGTCACCCCTGGTCCACCTTTATGGCGATATCTCGAAAAGGCGTCCACCTATAGAACTTCGGCCGACACCCTTTTAATATTCTCATTAGCATCTTTCATTTGATACCCATATTGTACAAACGCATTCTAGAGTCAACCCTGGTCCACCTTTATAACGGTATTCCGAAAAGGCGTCGACCTATAGAACTAAGGCCCACTCCCTTTTAAAATGCTCATTAACACCTTTCATTTGATACCCATATAGTACAAACAAATTCTAGAGTCACCCCTGGTCCACCTTTATGGCGATATCTGGAAAAGGCGTGCACCTATAGAACTAAGGCCCACGCCCTTTTAAAAGACTCATTAACACCTTTCATTTGATACACATATCGTACAAACAAATTCTAGAGTCAGCCCTGGTCCACCTTTATGGCGATACCCTCTTAAAATACTCTTTAATACCATCCATTTGATACACATTTCATACAAACACATTCCAGGGTTACCCTAGGTTAATTTTCCTACATGGTGATTTTCCCTTACTTTGTCTCCATAGCTCTCAACTGAGTATGTAATATTCGGTTACACCCGAACTTAGCCTTCCTTACTTGTTTTTAATAACTTGCACATACATACATACTAAGCGTTGCCAACTCGCTCAACTCAACTGTTGATATTGTCGATGATGCTTTTGTTGATGATGTGGCTGCTGCTGACGAAAGCAATTCTGCATATACTCGAGTCTGATGATGCGATTACAGACACTAAATACATACACACTTTACCTCGTGGCATATAAAGCCTCATATATATTTATATATATATCAGGTACCGTAAAAGTTAAATGTGTTTTATGAAAATCGCTTTTGAATCATATTTTTATTGAGTTTTTTATTTCGCTCAGAAAATAACAGAAATCTTTATTTTTATACTCAAATATCTTTGTTCTTAATACTAATAAGATATCTGAATAAGAAAATTACCTGTATTTTCCAAGCGTCATGAAAAACTTAAAGGAACATATAAATTTTTGATTTTCAAAGTAAAAATTAAGATATTCAACTTCTCGATAAAAAAAACATTGATGTAAGGCATTCCTCCTTCTGCAAAACTTTCTTGAATAATAAATCGATATTTTTCCACAACAAATCGATTTTTTCGATTCCCAAAAGATATGTTTTCGATAAGAAATCGATAATATTTCGATAACCAATAGATATTATTCGATAATAAATTGATATTTTTTCCATACCAGTCGATAAATTTTCGATACATTTACGATGACAAGGCGATAACCTTTGATGACAAATCAATATTTTTTCTATAGCAAATGCATAACTTTTCCATATTTTCCGTATCAAATTGATAGTTTTTCAAATACTTTTCGATAACAAATCAATATTTTCTGAAAACACATCTCTAACTCTGCGATAATAAACTGATGAAACGTCTATAATTCACAGTTGTTATTGATAGCAAGCCGATAACTCGTAGATAACAAACGACTGACAATCCGATAACTATAAAAGTCTGATAAATTTGTATATTCATAAATGAATTTGCAAACCCTGCTAAATGATTCCAAAATAGTATCAAAATGATCTAGAAATAATCGTGAACATAATCCTGTTCTTATTTCATACAGGCTCTGGAATGACTACAAGATGATTCCATCACAATCTCCATAACAAGCCAAAAACATTCGATAACAAATCGATATTTTTCGATAAAAATTGCTATTTTTTCGATATCAAATCAATAGCTTTTCGATATTGTTTTGAAAACATATCGGTATTTTTTCGATAACAATCCGATAGTTATTCGATAACAAATGGATAACTTTTCTTTAATTTTACGATTACATAATTATAACTTTCCATCAACAAATCGATATATTCTCTATAACACATTCATAAGATTTTGAAAACAAATCGATATTTTGACGATAACTTTGCGATAATAAAACGTCCACAAATCACAGTTTTTATTGTTAACAAGTCGATATCTCGTCGATAAAAAACCAGTAACGATCGGATAATACTGTAACGAATTTACTTGCAATTCCCCTTATTTGCAATCTTTTTCATTTCATTTATTTATTACGACTCGAAGAGCCTAGTTTATACAATTAAAAAAAAAAATTATTGCATTAATTAACAATAGGTACATCAGTTTAAATAGATATGTGTATATATATATATATATATAAACGAGGAAATTTGTAATTTTAGAATTAGATATATAAATTAGGAATACGTATCACAAACCAGCTCAGATCTTAGTATTTATTTTATCCTCATAGATTTGACGTAAGTGTATAACCTTTTTTTAAACAAGTTATTATCACTATTTTTTATGTATTCAGGTAGTTCATTGAAGCATTTTAACCCTTTGTAAAAAAGACTATTCTGTTCAGATTCTGTTTTATAATTAGGTAATTTGAAATCATTTCTTTGCCTTGTATTTCTTCCATGGACATCATAATTAACTCTAATATTTGTTCTTAAGTATTCAGGTAAATTTCCGGTTTTTATATTGTATATAAACTTCATCGTAAAGAAAAATATTTGTTGCTTCACGCTCATCCAATTTAAACTAAGTAGCATATCTTTTATTGGGGTATCATAACGTTTGTTTAAGATGAATCGCATAGCTTTATTCTGCATTTTTTGCAATTTATCAATTTGCGAATCTTTCATAACAAATAAAATTGTAGAGTAATATAAAAAGTAAGGTTCAACAACGGATCGATATACTTTAGTTTTATAGTAATTACTTAGGTTTTTTCAGGTTCTTTGCATAAACCATATTTTAGTTGCTATTTTATTTGTTATATAAGCGACATGGGCGTTGAATTTTAATTTACAATCTATTACGATACCACGGTATTTAATAGAATCTACGTTTTCAATTTCTGAATTATTTATTTTGAGAGTACCAATATCGGAAACATTCTTTCTATTTATTAACATGTATTTAGTTTTTTCGATACTAAGTTTAAGTTTGTTAGCGCACAACCAAATATAAAGGGCATTTAAGTCACTTTGTAATTTATTTCTTAAATCATATTCGTTTCTACCACTTATCCAAATTAGTGCATCGTCAGCAAACAATTTTATTGAACTATATTTCAAAATTGAATTAATATCATTAATGTAAATATTGAATAAAATTGGAGCGAGGACAGAGCCTTGTGGAAGCCCAACCCTAACATCCACTTCATCTGACAACGATGAGCCAATGATTGTTCTTTGTTTACGGTTGCTTAAAAAACTTTTAAACCAGTCTAATTCTAAACCTTGAATGCCTATATCTGATAATTTTTCCACTAGTATTTTTATATCTATGGTTTCAAAAGCTCTTTTAAGATCAACAAAAACTGCTAAAATCGACATGTTATTACTAAGATCATCTTTCCATTCAGCTAAAACCATATTTAATGCTGTTTCACAGGAATGATTTTTTCTAAAGCCTGATTGTTGATGTATAAGTATCTTATTTTTTTCTAAGTACTGAACCAATTGGTTCTTTACCACAAGTTCTAAAAATTTTTCATCGCTGGGCAATGAATTTATGGGCCTTAACTCCTCTGCTTTAATAGTATTTTTAACTTTCTCTATGGGAACAATTGTTGAAGTTTTCCACATACTAGGCACTATGCCACTACTTAAACTTTCATTTACTATTTGAGAATAGAAGAAGCCTAAATAGGGGGTTGCATCTTTCACCACACCATCTGATAACAATTTTTTTCCACCTCTCACAGCTTTGAACTTACTGACAAGTTCAGCGATGTCATCTGATCCAACTTTGATAAATTTAAAAACGCAGTTTCTTTGATTAGTTATATATACTTCTCTATCAAATACCTCTATATTATTACACATATCAGTAATACTATCAACAAAATATTTATTTAAGTTGACAGCAATTTCCGATTCGCCATTGTATATTTGACCGTTTATTACAATCTTCTTTATTGATGTATCTTCTTTTCCCATACTTATGGCCTGTTTTAGATATTTCCACATCATTTTGCTATCATGACAATTTTTATTTATATTATATTCCATATACTTAACTTTTTTAATTTTTACCAACTGTTTGTATTTATTTTTTATATACCGGTATTCGTCCCAGTTTCCTGAGATTTGAGCCAGTTTGAAAAGTTCAAATTTGAATTTGTTCATATTGCCTAGCTCGTTGTCATACCATTTATTATGTATTTTTAAATGCACTACTTTTTCTCTGGTAAGATTTTGCATGATATTTAAAATGCTATTATTAATCAGCAAAACCTTACTCTCTAAATCAATATGATCAAAATTACTGAAATCACACAGACGCAGTTGGTTAAGAAGTGATTCATTATTATAATACTCCCATGAGGTTATTTTTCTAATACTTCTCATTTTTAATTGTGGACTACTTTTAATTTTAAATTGGATTGTTTCATGATCAGTTATTTGATGTTCATCTAACCTTTCGCAAACAATATCAGTATTATCCGAAAATAGTAAATCGATTTTTGTTCTCGATATATCCGTTATACGAGTATCGAAATCAATTTTTTGATACATAGAGTATGATTTAAACAGATCAATTAGTTGTGTACTATATGTGGATGTATTATTTAAATTAATATTAAAATCTCCTACAAGAATATTGTTTCCGGAATTTTCACAAGTAATACCTAAGACATTACGTAAATAGTTTATAACATCTGAATCGCTTGTGCTGGGTGAGTGATAAATCACACCCACTTGAATTTTTGGGTTAAAGTGCTTCAATTGGATAAAAATATACCACAAGTTTTTATCGATTTCTTTATTATGTTTAACGCAGTATTCAACTGAATCATTTACATAAACAAGAACCACCAGTATGCCTACTATGGGAGTCACAACGTACTAATTTGTAGGATTCTATTTTCAACTCTTGATTTGTTACGACATTTGTGGTACATGTTTCAGTGCAAAATACTATCGCTGGATTTTTAATCTCGATCAGTCTTTCTAATTCATTTTTATTACTTACAATACTATTTATATTAAGATAAAGACAAATTAGAATATTTAATTGCTATTTTCTAGTTTTGGATTTGCTTTGAATATATCTTTTATATGCTGGGTATTCCTTACTAAACGCAGCATGGTGTACATCGGTCTCTATCAATTTCTCTGGTTAGCTCACAACAGTTTACACAATTATATACATTTGATACACAATCTCTGAAATCGTGATTGCCTCCACATCTACTACATGCTTTTTTATTGATACATTCAACCGCCTTGTGATTAAATCCCAAACATTTAAAGCATCTAAATACTCTTTCATAATCAGTAATTATGCAAGAGTTCCATTCTACATTAATTCTCTTTTGTTTAATAATATTTTCGTATGTTTCTATATCTGTTTCAACAAGAGCATTGAAGCATTCTTCTCTTCGACTTTAATTTTCAAAAACCTTTACAATTTTGAATTGTTTACCCTCACATATGCTATTTTGTTTTGTAATACATTCTATCAATCGCTCACTGCTAAGCCTCTCAGTTAAACCTATAACTTTAAATATTTTTTTAATCTCTCTCTTGTCTTTTGTTTTTTCCATATCGTATTCATTCCCAATTTGTTCCGTTATCTTTTTCTGCAATAGTTCGCATGATTCCTTATTCTTGCATTGCACTACTATCCCACCGTTGTTGTTGTTGTTGTTGTAGCGATTAGGTTACTCCCCGAAGGCTTTGGGGAGTGTTATCGATGTGATAGTCCTTTGTCGGATACAGATCCGATACGCTCCGGTAACACAAAACCATTAAGGTGCTGGCCCGACCATCTCGGGAACGATTTATATGGCCACATTAAACCTTCAGGCCATCCCTCCCTCCCCACCCCCAAGTTCCATGAGGAGCTTGGGGTCGCCAGAGCCTCGTCTGTTAGTGAAACGGGATTCGCCGCTCGAAGGTGAGGTTGACAATTGGGTTGGAGAAGCTATATATTGCGCTACACAACCCCTTAAATCCCATCCCACCGTTGTTGATATCTTTTACTGCTGTGACATGACATTCGGTTGGTTCGATGACTGTTTTTAACAGTTCGATGACTGTTTTAAGCGCTACTTTGGCGTGTTTATTTTTCTTTGCTTTGTCTTTCGGTTTAATAACAATCCTATTTTCACTTTGTGAGGCTGCTTGTGCATATGTAATTTTTATACTCAGTTGAGCAGAGCTCACAGAATATATTAAGTTTGATTGGATAACGGTTGGTTGTACATATATAAAGGAATCGAGATAGATATAGACTTCCATATATCAAAATAATCAGGATCGAAAAAAAATTTGATTGAGCCATGTCCGTCCGTCCGTCCGTCCGTCCGTCCGTTAACACGATAACTTGAGTAAATTTTGAGGTAACTTGATGAAATTTGGTACGTAGGTTCCTGAGCACTCATCTCAGATCGCTATTTAAAATGAACGATATCGGACTATAACCACGCCCACTTTTTCGATATCGAAAATTTCGTAAAACCGAAAAAGTGCGATAATTCATTACCAAAGACAGATAAAGCGACGAAACTTGGTAGATGAGTTGAATTTATGACGCAGAATAGAAAATTAGTAAAATTTTGGACAATGGGCGTGACACCGCCCACTTTTAAAAGAAGGTAATTTATAATTTTTGCAAGCTGTAATTTGTCAGTCGTTGAAGATATCATGATGAAATTTAGCAGGGACGTTACTCCTATTACTATATGTACGCCTAATAAAAATTAGCAAAATCGGAAAAGGACCACGCCCACTTTTAAAAAAAATTTTTTTTTTAAGTAAAATTTTAACAAAAAATTTAATATCTTTACAGTATATAAGTAAATTATGTCAACATTCAACTCCAGTAATGACATGGTGCAACAAAATACAAAAATAAAAGAAAATTCCAAAATGGGCGTGGCTCCGCCCTTTTTCATTTAATTTGTCTAGGATACTTTTAACGCCATAAGTCGAACAAAAATTAACCAATCCTTTTGAAATTTGGTAGGGGCATAGATTTTATGATGTTAACTGTTTTCTGTGAAAACGGGCGAAATCGGTTGATGCCACGCCCAGTTTTTATACACAGTCGTCCGTCTGTCCTTCCGCATGGCCGTTAACACGATAACTTGAGTAAATTTTGAGGTAACTTGATGAAATTTGGTATATATGTTCCTGAGCACTCATCTCAGATCACTATTTAAAATGAACATTATCGGACTATAACCACGCCCACTTTTTCGATATCGAAAATTTCGTAAAACCGAAAAAGTGCGATAATTCATTACCAAAGACAGATAAAGCGACGAAACTTGGTAGATGAGTTGAATTTATGAAGCAGAATAGAAAATTAGTAAAATTATGGACAATGGGCGTGGCACCGCCCACTTTTAAAAGAAGATAATTTAAAAAAAAATTGGATTGGTTTATTGACACGAAATATAACTTTAGAAAAAACTTTATAAAATGGTTGTGACACCTACCATATTAAGTAGAAGAAAATGAAAAAGTTCCGCAGGGCGAAATAAAAAACCCTTAAAATCTTGGCAGGTATTACATATATAAATAAATTAGCGGTATCCAACAGATGATGTTCTGTGTCACCCTGGTCCACATTTTGGTCGCGATCTGGAAAACGCCTTCACATATACAACTACCACCACTCCCTTTTAAAACCCTCATTAATACCTTTATTTTGATACCCATATCGTACAAACAAATTCTAGGGTCACACCTGGTCCACCTTTATGGCAATATCTCGAAACGGTGTCCACCTCAGGAACTAAGCATCACTCCCTTTTCAAATACTCATTAACACCTTTCTTTTGATACCCATATTGTACAAACAAATTCTAGGGTCACCCCTGGTCCACCTTTATGGCGATATCTCGAAACGGCGTCCACCTATGGAACTAAGGATTAAAAAAATAAAATAAAATAAATGTAAGGCGCGATAACCTCCGAAGAGATCTAAGGCCGAGCTTCTCTTCCAATTTGCGTCGTGCTCCTCTTGATTTTCCCTACAAATTGGCCGGACGGGACCTACATGTTTTATGCCGACTCCGAACGGCATCTGCAAGGCAGATGAGTTTTCACTGAGAGCTTTTCATGGCAGAAATACACCCGGAGCGCTTGCCAAACACTGCCGAGGGGCGACCCCGCTTAGAAAAATTTTCTTCTAATTGAAAAACCTTATTTCTAAAATTTTGATGTTGCTTTGCCCGGGAGTTGAACCCAGGGCATACGGTGTGATAGGCGGAGCACGCTACCATCACACCACGGTGGCACGGAACTAAGGATTACTCCCTTTTAAAATACTCATTAACATCTTTCGTTTGATACCCATATTTTACAAACGCATTCTAGGGTCACACCTGGTCCACCTTTATGGCGATATCTCGAAACGAAGTCCACCTGTGGAACTAAGCATCACTCCCTTTTAAAATACTCATTAACACCTTTCTTTTGATACCAATATTGTACAAACAAATTCTAGGGTAACACCTGGTCCACCTTTGTGGCGATATCTCGAAACGGCGTCTACCTGTAGAACTAAGCATCACTCCCTTTTAAAATACTCATTAACACCTTTCATTTGATACCCATATCGTACAAACGCATTCTAGAGTCACCCCTGGTCCACCTTTATGGCGATATCTCGAAAAGGCGTCCACCTATGGAACTAGGGATTACTCCCTTTTAAAATACTCGTTAACACCTTTCTTTTGATACCCATATTGTACAAACAAATTCTAGGGTCACCCCTGGTCCACCTTTATGGCGGTATCTCGAAACGGCGTCCACCTATGGAACTAGGGATTACTCCCTTTTAAAATACTCATTAACACCTTTCATTTGATACCCATATCGTACAAACGCATTCTAGAGTCAACCCGATCCACCTTTATGGCTATATCTCAAAAAGGCGACCACTTATACAACTACCACCACTCTCTTTTAAAACCCTCATTAATACCTTTAATTTGATACCCATATCGTACAAACAAATTCTAGGGTCACCCCTGGTCCACCTTTATGGCGGTATCTCGAAACGGCGTCCACCTATGGAACTAAGGATTACTCCCTTTTAAAATACTCATTAACACCTTTCATTTGATACCCATATCGTACAAACGCATTCTAGAGTCAACCTGATCCACCTTTATGGCTATATCCCTAAATGGCGTCCACCTATAGAACTATGGCCCAATCCCTCATAAAATACTCTTTAATGCCTTTCATTTGATACACATGTCATACAAACACATTCCAGGGTTTCCCTCGGTTCATTTTCCTACATGGTTATTTTCCCTTATGTTGTCACCATAGCTCTCAACTGAGTATGTAATGTTCGGTTACACCCGAACTTAACCTTCCTTACTTGTTTTGTTTACATTTGTGTTGTTGTTTAGGCTGGTACCCGCCAAAACTTCATTTAATTTTTCGCTATTATTTTCTATTGTTTGTGATAACTCAGACAGAATATCTTTTCTCATTTGATTAATTTTAATTTCTACATTATGTTCAAGCAGTGAATTGAAATCAGTCATCAGACTAACTTTCAGCTGCTGTATTTTGTGACATAATGCTTCTTCAATTATATCCTTCATTTCTGTCTTTCCTAGTCTCCTTTGATAACAACTTTGTATCAAATGTTTTATTTCAATAAATTTGGTATTAGTATCACATACCGAGCATTGATTGTAAAACCACTTTAAATTAGCATTTTCACTCAATAGTTTAATTTCTGTTCTTTTCATGTTGCTGCATTTTATGCAGAAAAAAAATCCACATCCACCCGAACATGAAATCGCATCGTCTATTTGCACTAGTTTTACCAAGCATTCTTTGCATTCAGACGGCGGCATTTTGCCTAATCCGCCACCACTTTTTCATAAAAATTTGTTGACAAAGTCACTGTTTTCACAAATTCTTCTACTAAGTTCGAATCACAAAACTGTTGAATAAATAACTCCAATATTGAATAATGGAAAAATGGCCTTTAATAAAGTACTTCACAATAAATAATACTGCTATTGCTCGCCAGATAGCGTTTTAATCAAAACTGAATTATTGTTGCCTTTTATACTCTCTGATTTCCTCGTTCGCATCTTCTAGGCGCTTCCATTTCCAGAATCTACTAGTTGGCCATCAGCTATCAAATTTCTCAGCTGTAACTACAATTGCACGATTTTATAGTTTCTCTCATTGCATACTTTCGGGAGTATTTTAGATATATGCATGTGGTTGAGCGTTGCTTCTCAGCTGCGTGTATATACATATGTGTAGACATAATGATTGATTTATGGATGTGCATACAAGGCGCTGTCTAGCATCGGCTTAGAGATGGCAGTACCCCTTAGTGTTGCTAATATTCGTAACAATACCAAGAGTCCGATTATACTAACAGTCCTGCTAGTTGATTCCAAAATAGTACCAAAATAGTCGCACATATAAGCCAGTCAAGACGATTCAGTTCCGAAATGAACACTAAATAATTGTGCACATAATCCCAAAATGTACTAAAATTGTTCTGGAAATAATCACAAAGCTACAAATCGGTGTATCACAGTCCAGAAATTATCCCTAAATTGGTCCTGGAAATAGTCCCTGGCATGACCCCAGAAATATACGATCAGGCCTAATATGGCTTTTCTGATTTACATTTTAAATAAAAATTATATGAAGACTCGTATAATAACCAAACATTATGTTAATTCCAACAGAGCAGACAAGAAATTGTTTTTTCTGGTTAACCTTTAAACGAAAACTCTGCTAATAACTGTTATATGCAATCCCTGATCCATAACTTTAGCTAAGTGTACGTACGGACAGAACTTCGTCGACATCCCAGACTACTTACGACAACGATTTGCGCGTGCATCAGTCCACTGGATATCTTGTCGTTGGTGTGCTACATTTTCGCCTGCTTAATGGTGGAAATGTATGTAAGTAGGTGTGTGCTACTTTAAGCTGTAAACGAGAGTAATTTTCGTACTTCGACGCGCCAATACAGTGAAGTGCAGGAAACGCATAAAGAATGAAAAGTAGTGGACATATTTGAGATCATCAATTTTGGTGAACAACGGATGCCTACGCGCACAGAGACGACAGTAAATATATACATATGTATAAATATGTATGTCCGATAAGATACATACATACATATACGCATTTTACAACAAGTGCCCTATGGTATTTGACACTGGCGGAACGGAACTGGTCATTCTCTTTATATTCAAGACATTTGCTATCTTTCATTTGCCAATATCCAATAGTTGCCTTTCTGTATCTTTTCATAGACTTTAAAGCTCTAAAGTTTTTCATATGTACTAAATAGACGGGGTGATAAATAACAGCGAGACGAACATCTAATCGGATAGGCAGCAGCAATCAAGGCTCATTTGTGGTGCGATCAAAGTTAGTTTAGGATACCTTAACATGAATGGGTGCTATTTAACTGGATGTGGATTGTTGTTGGAATTTCCAGCTCCGCTGACCCTGTGTAGTCTGCTCCTTTAAGAAGAAAGCTAAGTAAATGTTGAATAGATATTACCTCTTAAAGAGGGGGGGTTTCCTTTAAGGACAGGTGGTTGAAAGGCGGTCTGCGGAAATAACAAAATTCACTAAACAGCTTTTGGCACAACCATGTATTTCCGCATCAGTACCGCATATACCCGGCGGATATATCACTGATTCCGCATGATATTATATCTTGTGTTACCGTTATTTTATGCGGTATTACAACGGTCCTTCTTGTAGTCTTAGTTAGCTTCTTTGCTTACATAAATTTGTACAAACTTGTATATACCAGTGAAGCAAGAGACCAAATAATATCTGTTATCAAACACCGGAGGCCGGAAAATCATTCCACCAGTAAAACCAATGAGCGACAGTGTCTGGGATTAAACAAAGCAGTCATAAAAATACTAGATACGCTGCGTTCCAGTGAAACCAGATCCAGCTACTCTCCGAAATTATAAACCGGCAGGGAAACCAGAAGTTGATAACATTAGGATCAGACACTGGAAGTCAGAAAAGGTATGTACCAGTAAAGCGAGGCACAGTTAGAACTCTGGGCCAGGCAACGGGGGCGACAAAGTGTATGTATTGATGAAACCAAATCAAAAACTGGCACCACAGACCAGAGATCACTGGCAAAAGCGTAGTCCAGAGAGCAGAACTTAGAGACCAGAACCCAAATACTAAAAGTTCTCTGAACAAAAGAAACCACAGACCCTTCAATAGCAACAGTCCATTCTAGACTATTGAATATTTAGACCAGATGTCAAATATATCGTACAATAAAAATAATAAAGCATAGCTCAGAGTCTATAGACCAGACAGCAGATACCCAAACACTAGATATCTGATAGTATATACCACAGCCCACAACTAAGACAAACGATACCCGACAGCAGGCAGACCTCAAAAACCAAAGAGACCCTAGAACACAGACCAAAGATCAAATAGCGGAAAGCTAGAAACCTATATTTGGAGAAAATATAAATAAGGTGAAAGAGAAGACCTGAAAGGTGCAACGTAATCAAATCAAGTAGAGGACTTATGTAAGTAAGAATGTAGGTTCATAATTATGGGAGTATCTAAGTGTATCGATTTACCCTAATTAGATGTTTTTCGAGCTACTTAATTTTGTATACATACACACACGCACACATAAGCGACTGTAGGAGACTTCACCATATGTGTGTTTCAATGGGACCTTGAGTACACCTGTTGACGTGCAAAGGTTGTTGATTGCGTTTGCAATTGGACTTTATGCAGGGAGCTCAGAATGTCCCGCGCAAGAGGTTGACAAATGGCTGTGTGATGAATGTACGTACATACAAGAGAAACAAACAAAACGATTGCGAGGTCAGAGAAAGAAAATCTGCTCCCCCTATTTAATTATTTTCAACATTTACAATATTTTTTTTTCGAACTGATTGTGCACCCTGTATTAAATGTGCCAACAGATGCCGCGCGAATCAGTACAATTGAAAAGGTTTGCAGTTTTGCTAAGGCACTTTCTACGAACTCCCACAGATGTCGCCTTAAAAATACAGTTAAACCAGAGTACGTATTTAAATGTAATGAATCATACGAAAAACTTAAACAAAATCATCATCACCGTCATCATTATTACCCGCATAGATGAACACCAAATCTTCCTTCGCCTGTTTCTCGCAACTCACTGTAGGTCGTTGACAACACGAGCGGACAAAAATCGACCGAAGAACTTTTCTCTAGAATACTTCAAAGGCCATCCCATTTTTATCGACAATGTCCATAGTTCCGATCCAAACATCAGCGCAGGTTGATGAAACTTATAGAACGTTTTTGTTTTCGTCGATTAGTACAAGCAACTCCTTTTAGCGCTGTTGAAGTTGCTTTGACGTCGACAAGAAGTTGCCGGAAGTCGATTATCTTATAGTGATTTTGTGAATAGTGACGATGTGGTCAATAATAGTTTTACTAGATCTGAAGACGCACTCATAAGGGCCAATCAGTTCGTTTACCTTGGGCTTAGGTCTAGGTAAGGACACGCGATATTAAGTAGGCCGATTCCACGGTAGCTAGTGCTTTTTTCGGTATCGTTTTTCTTGTGGATAGGGCAGAGCAAACAATTCTAATCCGGAAACCCGCACTCTTTCGACCATATTTTGCTAAGGAGGTTATGCATGCTCTACACCAACTCCCCTTGGCCGTCTTTAAACAGCTTAATCGGTAATCCAAAGTTTCCCGGCACTTTATGCTTTATGTGTCGGGGATATTGGTTTTTTAAGTTCGTCCTAATCGGCTAGCGTAAGGCGCACATCGTCGTGAGGGGTCGGGGTATTGGGTTTGTTTCCACCCTCGTTATCCAACAAAAAAGGAAAACGTTCCCTACATGGCTCTAATTAGGCAGAAGTGGCCCTCGTTCTTGAAAGTTTCCATCAACAGCGGGATTTTTTTGTAGAACTCTCGAAATTAATCCTATCACGTTAGGTTGGTTTGGTCTGTCAATGAATGCCTTGCGCAAAGTGAATGAAGCCATAGTTTTACCAGTATTTGTTTGAAGACCTAACGGGAAAGCCCCTATAAAGGCTCAGTGATATTATAAAATAATTTCGTCCTCTTGGCAAAAGTCTACAACTCAGCATAATTGTTGCCTCCAGATGTGATAACTTTAGCCGAAGCCTTGCCCTCGCGAGTATAGCACATAAACACAGAACGTGCTATCAGTTCACATCTGAGGCTTATAGAACTCATATAAGTAGGCTTCTCTCACCTCTTAAGCGTGAGATGTTTCCATACAAAGAAAATACCATTTTTTTCGGCTAGCTGGAACCCTACGACGCCCGGTGTATGTAATAATTGAAAGGAAAATTTCTCTCTGTAAGCAGGAGCGCTGCCGAGTGTGATGGTTCGAGTCGATATTTGAACTTCGTAGCGTGATCGCATATAGTACACTGAAGCTTGCCTGCAATCGATCACGACATTATCAATTTGGTATGGTGTTCTTTGATCAGGAGACAGATAAGTAGATTAGGTAGATAGGGCTTCCATGGGAAATTCCCACATTTCCACTTGGAGACACTTCTGTCCACTGTGAATGATCTCGCAGTGCCGGGTGGCGGCCCATTCGTCCAACCAGATTACTTCCCAGTAGTTCTTAACGAACGTCTTGCTTTCTCTGATGAACTTAGCGAAATATCTTCCTTTCCAATTTCTGCCAGACTATTGAAAACCCGTTTACAGTCCTGGACATCGGAAGAGAAAGTGATGTACGGAGCTTCTTAGTATTGGCCATCGGAGCATCCGTTCAAATCGCGCAATGCCCGGGGATATAACTAATAACAACTCTTACTGCAAATTTGTTTAGCATGAGAAGGAAGTAGGTTCCTTTTCCGAATATTTTATTCCTCGATTTTCCTCAGGAGATAAACCTGCGGTGGCCTTAGGAAGCTGACCGCCTCGCTTATTTTCATTTTGGAACCTTTCCCTGCCATCTACATTGCAAACCTAGTCCATTAAATATGTTCGTGCCAAGGGGTACAGCAAAGATATTGCCTTTATCAGTTGTATTCTAATGCCACTTAGGCTGCCTGGCTGTCGACAAAGATCAATACATTGCCGTCTGAGAACGCGCTGTCCTAAGCAGTCTGACGGAAGACACTGCATGGGTCAGAAAGTCGATACCACTGATGTACTTACATATGTATTGAGTGCATTCGAGCCCCAGCTCCCTACTCCATTTTCGAGTCGTCTGGTATATTGTAATGTCCGACAACGAAGTAACTCGGTGTAGGTTTGAGAATTGGCTGAACTTTGAAACTGCAGAACACTTTCTTGCCAATCCTGGCGTTAAGGAAGCAACGTTTTCTAGTTAAAGTCTTTATCCACTTCGGCAACGTCGTGTATTGGTTTGTGGGAGTAATTGAAAGTTCAGGAAAATGCTTAGCGACAGTCTCGAGGATGGAAAAGGAAAGGTTAGACATTTTTTTTAGTTTCGTTTTTACATTTATTTCCTTTAATATCTCTACAAATTCAAAGCACATACTCGTGCAGCTTACATATGTTAAGCCAAATGGATGTTGCTCGGTGTCTTACCACTTAGCTACCACGGGATCAGTTCCAGCGCATTATCATGAGATAATCCATTTTCTTTATCCTCAGACATATATTTCCATACTCTTTCAACATTTTCACGCCACATACTCTTCATTTGTTCAGGCTTTGGCGGTAAAGAGAATAAAAACTCCAGCTTATCAATTTTGTTCACCTTGGAATCGAGTAGTCTATCACACTTTGGCCGATTACGGTCACAACGATAAGTGTAATCAAAAGCTGGTATAATGCTAATATTAAGCTTTTCGTTAAGGGTTCCAGTTATATGAACATCATCAATCCAAAAGTACTTAGTTCGTTGTGCTGCTTGATATAAACGTTTTACTATATCGGGTGTATAAATAATACCATAGCCCGGACAGTGGGGAGGGTAAGTGGATTTTGGATATTCATCATAAGTGACCCGCCACTTATTTCGATAGCTACGACTTACTCGCCCACCGTTCTTTCGATTACAAATCAAGACATCTCTTCGTTGCCGAAACAAAACTTTACTCGCATCGGTTGTAGTGTTGGTGGTTGTAGTGATTGGCGACAAGGTTGTAGTGCCTTTTGGTAGCTCATTATGCAACATCGAATTATGTAAGTAAATCATCAATTGTGGAGTATTTAGGAAAACATCATCATCCACTTTGATTAAGATTTGCGAATTGCTGCAATAGGTAAGAAACCATTTCAATGCCATCACATGTTTGTATGTCATATTTTTGTTAGAATCTACGAATGAGCCTTGCACAATATCATCATATTCGAAATTTTCACGTTCCAGCTCAGTCTGAGTGTCACTGGTTTCAGGTAGACCAAGCAGAAAGATTACACGAAACGGAATGCTATTCTTATGTAATGGTAGTTCAACAAAATTCGCCCACGTTTGACGTATTAACTTGCGCTTTTCATGATTATTTGGTGCCGAGGGTACGAGTACCAATGCATGGATATTTGGTGTACAGCCGAATTGATTCATGATGTAAGTAAAGTTGTAGAGATCAATTAACTGCGTTACATTATTGTCGGCCT